>NC_141876.1:301727080-301878080 GCF_056163025.1 Triticum urartu
TGATTACATCAAGTGGAATTCACCAGGGGTGATTCCTCGGGTTTTCCCCTTGCTGTTTGGACACATGGATACATGGACTTTACCCCTGATACTTGGAAAGACGGGTCAACCCTGAGGGGTACCCGCACGAGCTTAATTGCGAGTGATGTGGAGACGGGTTGACCTGGAAGGTGCCCGCGAGATACTTACGAGGCGTGGCCGGGCATTCTTAGCCCTTGCCGCAAGCACTCGAGACGGGGCGACGGGGTCACATCGATCGTGAGTCTCTGCTCGTTACCACGCGTTCCTAATCCACTATGATTTGGATATTTGATCCGAGGGGCCTCTGGCCTGATAGCACTAACCATCACGTGGGCATAGTATGGGTGTTCTGCGTCATATACATCAGCCGAAGCTTAATAGACGTCAGCGACTGAGCGGCGCGCGCCGGGTTGGACTGGAAAGCACCTACCTTGTTGAAGGAGGTAGCTAGGTCTGCTCACTGGCCGCGTTCGCAACGTGCAGGAGTTCCCGGGGAGATGGCCCATGACCCCTGGGGGCATAGGTTTAGTCCGGCGTGCTGGCCTCTCTATTAAGCCTAGGTCGGGTTGCGGCGTATAGTTTGGCCAAGGCCAAGCATGACCCAGGAAAGTGTGTCCGGCTGGAGTTAATCGAGCGTGGTGGGTAAGTTGGTGCACCCCTGTAGGGAAGTAAACATCTATCGATAGCCTGTCCTACGGTAACGGACACTTGGAGTTGTATCCCGATCGATACAACTAGAACTGGATACTTGAGATGAGACATGGAGATGAGACTTGGATATGAGATGATAACTGGATAGTATGGCTCTGGGATTGCTTTCTCGCAGGGAGTCGAGAAAGGATCTCTGGCCGAGGTTGATAACATTACTGCTACTTTACTTTATGCTACTCTACTCCCTCCTGTTGCTGCTAGATGGTGGTTTCCAGAAGATGCTAGTCTTTGATAGGCTAGGCTTTTCCCTTCCCTTCTGGCATTCTGCAGTTTAGTCCATAGATACAACCCATTCCTTTGATACAGATGCATACTTAGTTTAGATCTGATATAAGTCTTGCGAGTACTTTGGATGAGTACTCACGGTTGCTTTGCCCCCCCTTTTCCCCCTTTCTTCTTCTTTTCGGTTGTTGCAACCAGATGACGGAGCCCAGGAGCCAGACGACGCCACTGATGACTACTACTACCCGGAGGATGCCTACTACTACGTGAAGACCGCCGACGACTAGGAGTAGTTAGGAGGCTCCTAGGCAGGAGGCTTGCCTTTTCGATCATTGTTGCTTTTGTGCTAGCCTTCTTAAGGCAAACTTGTCTGACTCACGTCTATACTCAGATATTGTTGCTTCCGCTGACTCTTGTGTATTCGAGCTTATGTATTCGAGCCCTTGAGGCCCCTGGCTTGTAATCTAAAGCTTGTATTATTTTGATTTGTGTCTAGAGTTGTGTTGTGATATCTCCCCGTGAGTCCTTGACCTTGATCGTACACATTTGCATGTATGTTTAGTGTATGATTGAATCGAGGGTGTCACGGGTCAACTTATCTTTCAATACCGTGAAGGCTTCTTCCTGTTCGGTACCCCAAACAAAAGGCACATTCTTCTTTGTAAGCTCGTTGAGAGGTGCAGCAATGGTGCTGAAATCTCTCACAAAACACCTATGGAAACCAGCGATGCCAAGGAAACTCCTCACTTGAGAGTTTTGCGCTGCGGCCAACTCTCAATAGCTTCAATCTTGGCTTTATCAACTTCAATTCCCTGTGGAGTAACAACATAGCCAAGAAAAGATACTCAGTCGATGCAAAAGGTGCACTTTCCAAGGTTACCAAATAAACGTGCATCACGTAGAGCAATAAAAACAGCGCGTAAATGTTCCAAATGTTCCTCCAAAGATTTGCTATAAATCAATATGTCATCAAAGTAAACGGCCACAAATCGTCCAATGAAAGCACGTAAAACTTCATTCATTAAGCTCATGAAAGTACTAGGTGCATTAGTTAACCCAAAAGGCATGACTAACCACTCATATAAACCTACCTTAGTTTTAAATGAAGTTTTCCATTCATCTCCCAATTTCATACGAATTTGATGGTATCCACTACTTAAATCAACTTTGGAGAATATTGTAGAGCCACTCAATTCATCAAGCATGTCATCTAGCCTAGGAATAGGATGACGATAATGAATAGTAATATTATTAATGCCTCTACAATCAACACACATACGCGACGTACCATCCTTTTTTGGCACTAGTATAATAGGAACAACACAAGGACTAAGAGATTCGCATATATAACCTTTGTCGAGCAGCTCCTGTACTTGACGCATAATCTCCTTCGTCTCCTCTGGATTGGTACGGTATGGCACACGGTTAGGCAGCGAAGCACCGGGCATTAAGTCAATCTGATTCTCAATCCCTCGAATAGGTGGTAATCCCGGTGGCACGTCTTGTGGAAAGACGTCGGCAAACTCCTACAAAATTTTAGTGACAACAGGAGGCAAAGAGGAAGGTACATCCTCGAAAGAAAATAATGCCTCTGTGCACACAAAAGCATAGAAAACAGATTTGCTGAAATCTAGATCATCGATATCAGATTTGGTGGAAAGTAAACATGCAGTTTTCAATTTAATTTCAGAAGCAACACTAGATGGTTTATTATTAGGCTTCATTTATTGCTCAAATTCTTTTGCCACAATCTAATTTTCACTCTTATGTTTCTCCTATCTTGCTTTATTAGCTCTATTAATATCATCTTTCAAAATGGAATCAGGAGTCATAGGAAGCAAAGTAATATTTTTGTCCTTATGAACAAGAGTATACTTATTATTTCTACCATGGTGTATAGAATTTTTATCAAATTGCCATGGTCTACCAAGTAATAAGGAACATGCTTGCATAGGTACCACATCACAATCAACATAATCAGCATATGTAGAGATACTAAAATGCACATGAACAGTACGTGTTACCTTAAACTTGCCGATGTTGTTGAACCATTCGATGTAGTAAGTATGTGGATGTGGTCTTGTGGTGAGAGATAGCTTCTCCACCATCTCCATGCCAGCCAAGGTTTTGCAGCTCCCTCCATCTATGATGATGCAAATAGAACGTTCCTTCACAACTCCCTTTGTATGGAACGAATTATGCCTCTGATTTTGCTCAGCTTGTGTAACCTGAACACTCAAAACACATTGAGCAACTAAACATTCATATGTATCAACATCTTCAGTAGCCATGTATTGCGTCTCACGATCAGAATCATCTCCACCATGTTCTTCACTTGTAATAAGAGCCAAAGTCTCCTCCTCATAGTCACTAGCGGACTCATATCCACCATCCTCCGTAACAACCATCACAGGCTTAGATGGGCATTGTCTCGCATAATGACCTCCACGCTTGCAACGACAACAAATAATATCATGTGTTTGCCCTATTGATGCCATGGATGAAGAAGAACTCTCTGTAGGCCTAGAAGGTGTGCTCTTGGAAGATAGTGGTTGTTGTGCATGTTTTCTTGTATCATGGTTGGCGGTGGCAGCTGACGGAGGCACTGGTGCAGCAGAACATGTGGAAGTAGAGGATGCATGCGGTGTCCATGATGAAGGTCAACCAGCAGAAAAGTTAGTTCACGTCAATGCCTGTCGATCCTGCACTTCACGTTCAGCTTTGCAAGCAAGATGGAATAAATGAGTGATATTATTATATCCTTTATACTCTAGAATGGTCTGAATCTCTCTATTTAATCCACCCATAAAACGTGCAAGCATATATTCATTCTCCTCAACAATACCACATCGAATCATGCCCGTTTGTAATTCCTGATAATATTCTTCTATAGAATTTTTTCCTTGTCTTAAGCGTTGCAATTTTTGAAGTAATTCACGTTGATAATATGGTGGAACCCAACGAGTACGCATAGTAGTTTTCGAAGCAGCCCAAGTAGCTGGAATAGGATACAATCTACAATGTTTGGACCACCAAACACATGCAAAACTAGTGAAAGCACAAATAGCAGTAGGAACATGTCTCTCCTCGGGATATTGTAAGCATGTAAAATTTTGTTCAGTTTCTAACTCCCAAGTAAGATAGATATCAGGAACATATCTATCCTCAAATGGTGGAATATTCAATTTTAGTTTAGGAAGATAGTCATGATCTTGTACCTCGGGTGGTTGTGCAGCCCTACCATTGCGATGATATCCATGAGGACGACATGGTGGCAGTGGTGCTCGTGGTTGCACGTAGTTCTGATTTTTATCAACCTCATCCTCGTAATGGTCCTCCACCTCTGCAGGAGCAGCAGGAGCTACAGAAGCACCAACAGCGGCACCAGATTTTTGACCAGGCTCAAGGGGAATGCGTAGTGCCCGTCCCACTTGATTTGGATGGCGATGTTGTTGTTGTTGTTGTTGTTGTTGTTGTAGAGGTGCGTTAGGTGCAGCCGGTGGTGGTGGAAGACATGCGAGCAATTCATTAAACTTCTTATCGAGCTTTGTTTCGAACGTCTTCTCGATGCCATCTATCCTCTCCATGGCCTCTTCAAATCCGTTTAGCACATCTTGCACCTGTCCACTCATCATTTGCTGAAACTTATAATGAAGCTCCTTGTTCGTCACGTTCTCCCAGTCAATCTCGTCGGCTTGTGATCCTACCATAGTTAGGAGCAATAGAAACACACAAGAATATGATCTACAGACTACTAACAAGAGGTGGTGGTGGGTCACAAATCCGTCAAGCAAATCTCAATTTCTTACCAGTTCTTACCCAGCAGCAGGCGATGATCGGCAACCATTGTAGTCAAAACTCTCAAAGCTTGGATAGAGCGATTACCAAGGAGAGTCAACTTCACGATGAGATGTATGTGGAGCTAGGAAGGCTTATAATATGGTAGCAAAAAGGGTAAACAATAATCAATTCATAGAAGCATAGTTGAATAAACACTCAATGACGGTACTGTGCTGGTCCTAGGCTAGACCGTACTAGAGATGCGAGCCTAGAACACGAATGAAATCACGGCGCGACACGTAAACAAGGGAAAAGCACACTCTGGAAAAAATCGCTCTATTTTTTTGGTGCTCTTTTTTTGCCCTTTTTTTGCAAAAATCACTATAACGGTAAGTGTCTCAAAACTCTTCCCAGGTCAAACTGACAGGATGGCACGATTTTTTGACTATTTTATTTTTTGGAAATCAGGGCAGCCACGACGAAAAAGTGTGACAAAAAATCACTATGATGGCATGTGAGTCAAAAGACTCAGAAAATCCTAAAAATAGGATAGGGAAAAATATTTTTGGTCGCCGAAATTTTGGCCTAAAAACTGCCCGGGGGTCTCCAGACTCTTTTTTTTGAAACCTACTCAGGCAAGGAAACACAAATCAAAAATTAGATGGATCTCGGCAACAAACCTAATATGGAAGTAACTCGGATTGGTGGTAGATATATGGTGGAAGGATATGGCAGCGGTGGTGGTACATGGCAGCGGTGGTGGTATATGGATACGGATCGGTGGAGCTATATGGATACAGATTGGTGGTGGTATATGGATACAGATTCAGAGCGGTGGCAGATAAGCGGTGGTGGTAGATGGCAGGGGCGACGATGATGGTGCGGCGGCGGCGTGACAACTTATGACAAGAACTCGAAACTCTAAAAGACTAGACGCTAAGACCAGCAACTAGACACGATGATGCAACCACAAATTCAACAAAGAAAAAACCCTAAAAAGATTATGCAAAGGCTCAGATTGGTTCGGATATGATGAACTAACCCTAATTTTTTTGTGTCTTTTTCGTGGACTGTAGGTATGAAGAACAGACTCGATCTAAACTATGAAAAACTGTAAAATCTAACCGAGCAGCGTGAGAATCTAATACCACTTGATAGAGGCAAAGATGTCCCATCTTTCGATGGGATGGTGGCTATCGTTTTGGAGGAAGTCGACTTTGATGACCCGACTAAAAACGTGCGAGGACGCCGCGCCATAGCAATCGCTAAACCAACTCCGAGAGCTTATTGACCATGCCGGAGCATGATCAACCTGACCATGAAGGTCTGTTTCCTATAGGCAAACGAAGAACAAGCAATAAACTAAGATTGCAATCTGGATATTGTGAATATAAGAGGAAAGCTGTATTGATCAAGGTGGAGTTCTGTGACGCCTTTGTCTGGTCGATGAACACAAACGAAGTACGCGAAGTTGCAGCTATGGTGAACTTTAATCTAAACAGAACCCGAAGTCTAAACGACGCCCTAAGGGTAGTATATATGGAGGAAGAGGGGGGAATTTCGTGGCCCTTGGAGGAGGGTTCTGAAACCAACCCTAACTCTTGTTTCCCCACACATACGAACTCTAAAAATAGCCTATACTTAAGTATTTAGAAAATACATGGGTCTGGCCCAATAATAAGGTGACGCAGCACCTAGAATAGCCTTTGGACGAAATTTATGAATTGGCATCTTGTATATTTCTTCCATGGTTTCATGCACTCCTTATGGTGGCTTCAAAGTCCTGAAATCATCACTTGTAACTCCGTTCTTGATCCCCTTGCGCATGTGTGACGCCCCGAGACCGATGCGCCAGGTGTTTGCCAGTTATTCGTTGTTGTTGTTGCCTTGTCATTTGCTTGCGTGTTGCATATTATCATGTCATCATGTGCATTGCATCATCATGTTTTTCAGAACTTGCATCTGTTCGGGTTCCCCCAGTTCCGTCCGTTGTCCGTTCTGAGCCCAGACACACTTGCACGCGCCCACGGCACCTCCGAAATATTATTTTATAAGTGGCATAAAAATGCTCTCGGAATGGGTCGAAAGTTGGCATGCGGTGTAGTTTTGTTGTTAGTAGGCCGCCTGCCAAGTTTCATCGCATTCGGAGCTCGTTTTGATAGCCCAACCATTAAACTTATAGTGGCATTATAGCCGGTCAATCGTCGGACGTTTCCGTGATCCCGAAACATGTGCCGGGCTGCCCATCTTCCTCTCTTCTCAGCCCACTGGTCCACTTGCACAGTCCATCTAGCCCACCTACCTACCCCTCCGCTCCGGGCGTCCGATCGAGATCGAACGGCTCCGAAACGGCCCAAAACCCCCTCCTCTAGCCCTCCTTTTCCTATTTAAACACACCCTAGTCCATTTTTGGACTGATCCTAGTCTAAACCCTACCTCTAGACTTCCCTAACCCTCAGCTGCCGCCACCTCCCACCTTTGCCTCGTTTTCCGCGCTGGCCAAGTCCTCCGCCGCCACTTGTCGCGCCTCCATTAGCCCCGCCGCCACCTGACCGCGCCCTCCTCCAACCCGGGCGTGCCACGCATCCCGGCGAACCTCCCACCACCGCCTAGCCCGCCGGGACCCGCTTCGGGCCCTGGGAAGCCCATCGGGGCCCAAGCGCTCTGTCGCCGTCGCCCGAATGCTCCGCCCACGAGTGGCGCCGTTCCCGCAAGGAGAGCCCCGACCTCCCGTTCGCCCTCGTCGCTGCCTCCCTGCCAACATCGCCGGAGCGTGGCCGCCGACGAGAACCTCCGCTAGGAGAGCCCCGACCCCAGGTAGATCCGCTGCCGCGCCATGTCTCCTTTCCCTCCTTTATCTCTCTGCCTAACCCCCTCAGTTTTCCTTCCCCGCAGGCCCGCCGCCGCCATGTTCAACCATCGCCGGAGCTCCGCATCGTCGTCGTCGTTGGCCAGATCCGAGCCAGGCGCCCTGGATCCGAGCTCCACCACCGCAGATCTGACCTCCCTTTCGCCTCCCCAAGCGGATCCGCCATCCCATGTCGTCGTTGACCGTCGGAACCGCCGTCGCTGCCTTCCCGTGCAAGAGGAGGACGAGCCCCTCGCCCTATGTGCCTCCTCTGCCCGCACGTGCATGGGCTCCCGCGTCGCAAGGCCCAGCGGACCCCTCCTGCAGCCCATCTTGCTCCTCCTTGGACCGGGCTGAAGCCCACTGGGTGAGGCCACCCCCCTGAGAGCCTTCCTTTTTTTCCCTTGTTGTTGGGCCATGCTCTGTATGCCCAGTTTCGGCCCGTATAGTGTTTTACCTCTAGGCGAATTTAATCAATATCTAGGGGATTTCAGTTTTACACTAAAGCCCCTCTAGATCATGCATTTAATATCTCACAAACATGCATTACATGTAAATAACTTATATATGAAAAATGCTTAGTTTTTCATCTAGTTTCATAGTATGCCATTTTCATCCATGTTTAAAATGTTGTTTGTGTAATTTTGCCCATATGCCATGCTAAAATGCTTTATTTCATAACTTAATAACCGTAACTCCGAATTTAACAAACTTTATATGTATTTGGGGTAGAAAAATACCTAGTTTAACATGATGCACTCATATAGCATGGTTAACAACTCTAAAATTATGTTTAGGGCAGAACAGTACCAAACCTAATATATGCATATGAGGAGTTTCCAGACTTGTTGTTTTGTTGTTCCGGCCTCACTTAAACTTGCCTAGATTAGATAGTTTCATCATGTTTCACCTCTTGCCATGCTAACAACATTTAATCTTGTTGGGTACATAAATGAGAGAGAACTAAATAAGTCATGTGGTGTTTTCTTCATTATGCAACTCCGTTGCATAATGAGCTCCACTTAATTTGTAGGATTGTTTGTGCACTTTGCCATGCCATGCCTCATTAAACCGGACGTGCATGATACTTGTTTGCGCATCGTGCCATGCTTATGTGGTCGTTGTTTACTATGTTGTGTGCTTCTTTCCGGTGTTGCTTCTTCGGGTTGGTTCCGATAACGTCGTGTTGTGAGGATTCGTTCGACTACGTCCGTTTGTCTTCTTCATGGACTCGTTCTTCTTCCTTGCGGGATTTCAGGCAAGATGACCATACCCTCGAAATCACTTCTATCTTTGCTTGCTAGTTGCTCGCTCTTTTGCTATGCCTATGCTGCGATACCTACCACTTGCTTATCATGCCTCCCATATTGTCGAACTAAGCCTCTAACCCACCTTGCCCTAGCAAACCATTGTTTGGCTATGTTACCACTTTGCTCAGCCCCTCTTATAGCGTTGTTAGTTGCAGGTGAAGATTGGAGCTTGTTCCATGTTTGGAACATGGATATTTTGTTGGGATATCACAGTATCTCTTATCGAATTAATGCATCTATATACTTGGTAAAGGGTGGAAGGCTTGGCCTTATTCCTGGTGTTTTGTTCCACTCTTGCCGCCCTAGTTTCCGTCATATCGGTGTTATGTTCCCGGATTTTGCGTTCCTCACGCGGTTGGGTTATAATGGGAACCCCTTGACAGTTCTCCTTGAATAAAACTCCTCCAGCAAGGCCCAACATTGGTTTTACCATTTGCCACCTAGCCTTTTCTTTCCCTTGAGTCGGCCGGCTCAAGGGTCATCTTTATTAAACCCCCGGGGCAGTGCTCCTCTGAGTGTTGGTCCAACCTGTCAGCTGCCGGTGGCCACCAGGGGCAACTCTGGGCTGGCCTACCGAAACCTTGGACAATCCGGTGTGCCCTGAGAAAGAGATATGTGCAGCTCCTATCGGGATTTGTCGGCACATTCGGGTGGCTTTGCTGGTCTTGTTTTACCATTGTCGAAATGTCTTGTAACCGGGATTCCGAGCCTGATCGGGTCTTCCCGCTAGAAGGAATATCCTTCGTTGACCGTGAGAGCTTGTGATGGGCTAAGTTGGGACACCCCTGCAGGGATTTGAACTTTCGAAAGCCGTGCCCGCGGTTATGGGCCGATGGGAATTTGTTAATGTCCGGTTGTAGAAAACCTGAAGTTGATCTTAATTAAAATGCATCAACCGCGTGTGTAACCGTGATGGTCTCTTCTCGGCGGAGTCCGGGATTTGAACACGGTGTTGGATTTATGCTTGACGTAGGTTGTTCCAGGATCACTTCTTGATCATAGATTTCTCGATCGTGCCTTGCCTTCTCTTCTCGCTCTGTTTTGCGAATAGGTTAGCCAGCACATATGCTAGTCGCTTGCTGCAGCTCCACCTCATACCTTTACCTTACCTATAAGCTTAAATAGTCTTGATCGCGAGGGTGTGAGACTGCTGAGTCCCCGTGACTCACAGATACTTCCAAACCCAGTTTGCAGGTGCCGTTGATACCGAGCAGGTGATGCAACCAGGCTCAAGGAGGAGCTCGATGAAGATCTTGTCCTTTGTGTTGTTCCGTTCTAGTTGATCAGTAGTGGAGCCCAGTTGGGGTCGATCGGCGATCTGTGTAGCATTTGGGGTAGTCTTCTTTTATTTTGGTTCCGTAGTCGGACCTTGATTGTATTTGGATGTTGTAATGCTTTATTCATGTATTGTGTGAAGTGGCGATTGTAAGCCAACTATGTATCTCTTTCCCTTATGTATTACATGGGTTGTGTGAAGATTACCTCACTTGCGACATTGCTTTCAATGCGGTTATGCCTCTAAGTCGTGCTTCGACACGTGGGAGATATAGCTGCATCGAGGGCGTTACAGCATGCCATCATCTCCATGCTTGGTCTTGCTCCAGTGTTCATCTCTCTTATTCATGCCAGGCCCTTCATTTGTAAGCAAAACAAATGTATTCAATTTAGGTAGCATCATATTCTCATGAACATTACAATCATTACCAAGAAATGGAAGTACCTGATAATTTAATTGGCGTGCACGAGCTCTAGTAATTGGTCCAGTATGTATAGCAGAAGGGGCTGTGGGTGTAACAATGGTATTGATGTCCTCATCACCAGCCAGCCCTACCGGGACCTTTTTCACAGTAGGTGCAGCAACTTTGGGCCTCTTGCTATTGGAACTCTCTGCAAGTCATCGACAAGCGCAACGCACTCCAAAGAGGTACGCTTCCCGGATTCCTTGTTGGCATCCTTGTTAGCTTTCTTCTTTCCTTTAGTTTCCTTGGCGGGAACAGTGGTCTCAGCAGCCTTTGCCGCGCGACTGCTTCTCGGTACATCTTTTCCAAGCAAATGAGTGCATCCTTCTCATCTGACAGAATCGAAATGACGCCTGTTGGCCCTGGCATCTTCAAGGTGTTGTAGGCATAGTGGGATGCCGCAATGAATTTGGCCAAAGTTGGGCGACCAGGGATTCCATTATATGGCAGGGGGAGGTCGACCACATCAAACACAATCTTCTCAGTCCTGTAATTCAACTCCCCTCCCCCCGAATGTTACTGGTAGCGTGATGTGCCAATAACCTTGAAATGTGCCAATAACCTTGAGCTCTTCCTCTGCTATCTGAAGCTTGCTGATGACCTTTGGAGAAATCGGATTCAAGACGGCCCCGCCGTTAACCAACATCTTTGTGACTTTGAGGTTGCGGATTGTTGGTGAGACCAACAATGGCAAGCACCCTACCGCGGTGGTGCGGTCAGGGTGATCCTCTTCATCAAAGGTGATGGGCGTGCGGGACCACTTGAGCAGCTTCTGAGAATTTGCCGCTGTCTCCACTGCATTAACTTCACGCGCTGTCGGTGGGAACGACACCTATGGGATCACAACAATCCCTACTGTGGTTAGCGGGGCGCGGGGTCGTGAGAAGAGCGGATCAAACAGATAGCACACGGTTCGTTTATCCAGGTTCGGGCCGCGAGGATGCGTAAAACCCTACTCCTGCTTTGGTGGATTGTATATCTGTGTTCTTGAGCTAGCTATGGGGCGTGAGGAGCTCCAAAAAGGCGAATCCTTCCTCTGGTCGCCTCGGGCCTCCTTTTATAGAAAAAAGGGGTTGCCACAATGGCACACAGGAGGTGGAAAGGGTATAGTGCTACGAGGTTATCCCTCGCATCACATGACAAGGCGCATTTAATGCGTCTTGCTTAGGTGTCCTTGCTTTATCAGGGACGGGGGAGAAACCTGTCTCGTCCGTCGCCACTCTTTCTTGTGTCGAAACGCCCTGGCCAGCGATGCCTGCGATGCCATGTAGGTAGGCAGGCAGCTGAGGTGGCGCAGTGGTGGGTCTTCATGATGATCTGCATGCCGCCACGCAGGTGCGTGCCCAGCTGGTTGGGTCGGCAGCTGCATGCATGCGGTGGTGGAGGTTTAGTCGGCGTGGGCCTGATGGTGGCCCTGCGGGTGTCCTCGGCAAGGGCTTTGCCGGGGCCCCGGCAAGGGTCTTGCCGAGGCGCCTGCTGTCATCCCCGGCAAGGCGATTGCCGGGGGCCTTGTGGTCTTCCTCGGCTGGGATCCCACCAAGGGTTGTCGTCTCATTAGTGCGTATCTGATCTTGAATGTCTTCACAAAGATCTGCATGCCGCCACGGGGATGTCTCCCGAATCCTTGCCCTTTGGGGGCAGTAGACTCAAGGGTGATTTGCTCCATAGGCGCGGGACGAGTCGTCGCGGCAAGGGTCTTGCCGGGGCTACTAGAACTGTCTCCCGGCAAGGATCTTGCCGGGGGAGTCCGCTTCGTCCCCTTTGTTCTTCATGGTCTTGGACTTGGCGTTGTTCTAGTTCTCTTGAGCTTCGGTCTTACCCTGGCTCACCTCCCTTGCATTGCTTGGTGTGGTGGTATCCGCGGCTCAGACTGCCCGTGCACAGTTATATGGGTACAAAAAGTGTACCCCTCTTTTTGTACACCGACAGGAGCCCCCGGGCCTGGGCCACACATAAGCGCAACGCGTTGTTGGGCTAGGCCCAAAAACGGTGCGCGGGCAGGCGGGGCGGTTTTTACCGCGGTAAGATTCTTCACGCGCTGCGCTTCCCACGATTCCCACGCGTGGCACGGCGTGGGGAGGCGCGTGTGACGTGGGCGGCATGCGTGGGGCTGGTTCCTGCAGGCATGCGTCACATCGTAGTAAAGGGGCGGTTCGCGCCTTCCCCATAGACGGAGGGAGGCGTGGAGGCGCGGCCCATTTACTGAATGGGGCTGAGGCACGGTCTTCAAGGCGTCCACTCCCCACGATCACGGGGTGGGTGGTGGTCGTCTCACCCGTCCCCTCGGTTCTGCACGTCCGCCACATGTCTCCCATGCGCCTAGGGTGGCAAACGGTGGAGGCGGGAAACCGGGCCGTCGCTGGTTGGGGCGGCGGGTCGGTCCTTGCTCCCTGTGCCTTCCGTATCTTGATTGGCCGAGCGGGGCGGCCGAGCCCCAACCCCATTCCTTTATAAAGAGCGGGAGGGGGGGATGGCGTCCCGCATTCTTTCATCTTCTTCTTCCTTCAGCTTTTGCTCCTCCCTTCCATCTGTCATGGAGAGAGGGAATCCCGGTCCTTCAACAGTGGCGGCGAGGGTCGCCGCTCGACAACGCGTCCCTCCTTCTCCTGCGCCTGCGGTGGCAGAGCCAGCCGCGAGGGGAAGGGGGAGGGGGTGAGGCCGTGGGCGAGGCGGGGGCGGTCGGGGAAGAGGAGGACGGGGTGGCGCGACGGCCTCGCCTCCGCCAACAGCTCCTCCTCCAATGGAGGGCCATGTTGGGGATGACCCTTGTGAGTTCTTTGTCAGGCTGCGCCGGCCGCCGCACCGTCGCCTTCGTCTCCCAACTCCATTTGCGCGGGAGATGGAGCTGGATCCACCGGAGTCGTTGCGGCTGCACATGAGGGGCGGCGGCATCAGTGGCACGTGGGTCCGCGTCGACTTCCCCGCCCCTCACGTGATGTATCTTCGTCGGGGATGGAAGACGTTTGCTCATATCCACCGCTTGACGGAGGGGCCCACTCTCCATTTTAAGCTGATGGAGGGTGGCCTTCTCTCCGTCAAAGTCTTCGGGCTCTTTGGGACCCGTGCAAGGTGCTGCGTGGAGAGCTCTTTTGATAGTGAAGACTCCTCCTCGGGCGGGAGTGACGAGGAGGATAGCGCCAGCGACGACGAGGGTAGTAGGCGGCAGGATGACGGGTCCGACTAGGTGTCGGGTGCCGCTCCGTGCGGCATCGACGACCCCATCATCCGTGTCGCCGGCTCCCTGAACTTCTCGGGGTCGTCTCCTTGGGCGGCTGGCGTTGGGAGGCTACGGAAGAGGAAGAGGGCGGGCGGCAAGGCCGTCAAGTCGGAGTACGCGGGCACCGATGCCTTCGACGCATGCTGACGTCCTGCCGCCTCGTCTTCGAGCTCTGCTTCCGGGGCCGCCATCGCCATCCAGCCTTTGGACGGCCACCAAGATGTTCTCTTGGTGTCTTCTGCCACCCGTAGCTCGCTTAGGCGCTCCTTTTGTCCCTTTCGCCTCCTTGACCTGCCTCCTGAGGAGAGGGACAAGAAAGGGATTACGGGCACCTTATCTCTTTTTAGTTTGTAAGCCTTCGGGCCTTTGTTGAATTTAAAACTTGTAATCCCATCATTCATGTTTTTCATTCCCTATGGACTGTACCTGAGTGGAATGTTTTTTTAATGAAAAAGGGATGCTTGTCGGGTCATTTGTTTGCGGGTGGAACCCACGACAAGGAGTAAATCCTTGATATCTTCAAGATAAACATTTCTTTGCCCGGCAACAGGCCTTGCCATCTCCCCACTTCGCTCGACCTTCCTCATGCCTTTGGCGGAGGTAGGGATGAGGCGGGGTCAGGCTCCTTGTTTCATCCTTTCGCTGCCGCGACTACGACCAAACTTGGCCCCAGGAACGAGCCCTAGGGCCTAGAGTTAGGGGAGCACGGTAGCTTAGGGGAAAACGAGGTTTCACATACCTCAGTCCATAATGGAATGCATGATAAGGGATGAAGAACTTATCCGAAGCTGCAGTCCCCGGCAACCCTGGTTCGCCGTGGGTGAATCTTTGCTCTTGCAGCCCCCGGCAATACTGGCTTGTCGGGGGCTAGATGCTGGTCTGTTCCTCTTTTTTTCTCCCCAAGTGGTTCGGGACGGATATCTGTGTGTCCTGTGAACCAAAGAAGACAAAAGAAAGACAAAGAGATGCACACTCGACCTCTAAGCTAGGGGTTAGTCGCCGCTAAGCACTATCAACCCTAACCAAGGATGAGACTCAACCTAGCATGCATGCTATAACTTAGGGCGCTAGCGCTTCATTTATTTATGCTCAGGGTCTGCGCCTGGCTTTGTACAAAGGGTTACATGCGTCATCGGCAAGGCTCGTACAAAAGGTGGCTTGCCGGGGGGCCCGGCAAGCCGCGCCTCACGGGTAAAACTTGCGAAGATGCTCAATGTTCTAGGAGTTACTCACCGGAACGGCATCTTTGGTCTCCAGGCGGACTGCGCCGGGCCTGGTGACTCGTATTACCCGATAAGGGCCTTCCCACTTTGTCGTCAACTTGTTGGAATTCTTGGCCGATTGAACACGCCGAAGAACAAGGTCGCCTTCCTCAAAGCTTCGGGCATGAACCTTGCGGGTATGGTAGCGGCGCAAGGCTTGCTGGTAGCGCGCTGCTCTCACAGCCGCCCGAAGACGATCTTCCTCAAGGAGCGTTGCGTCATATTGCTGCAATTTCTCTTGCTCAAGCTCGTCATAAGCGAGTACTCAAGGTGACCCGTATATGAGTTCCTTGGGGAGAACTGCTTCTGCCCCGTATACCAGGGCAAAGGGTGTCTGCCCGGTGGCTCAATTTGGTGTCGTTCTGATTGACCAAAGAACCGCCGGCAATTCATCAATCCAGCGCCTTCCACTCTTGTGCAGTCTATCAAAGGTCTTTGTCCTCAGGCCTCGCAGTACTTCAGCATTTGCCCTCTCAGCTTGACCATTGCTTCGTGGGTGAGCAACGGAAGCAAAACAGACCTTGCTGCCGAGGTCTTGAATATATTGCATGAAGGTGTGGCTTGTGAACTGCGTGCCGTTGTCAGTGATAACCCTATTGGGTACACCAAAACGGCACACCAGTCCTTTAAAGAACTTGACGGCTGACTGTGCTGTGACCTTCCTCACTGCTTCGACTTCTGGCCACTTTGTGAACTTGTCAATTGCAATGTAAAAGTACTCAAAGTCCCTGACAGCGTGGGGGAAAGGGCCCAGTATGTCGAGCCCCCAGACCGAGAAAGGCCAGGAGAGAGGAATGGTTTGAAGGGCTTGAGCTGGCTAATGAAGCTTCTTTGAATGGAACTGACATGCTTCACACCTGGTGACTAGTGTCATCGTTTCTTGGAGGGCGGTGGGCCAGAAGAAGCCTTGCCGAAACGCTTTGCCGGCAAGGGCCCTTGACCCGATGTGGGATCCACATATGCCTCCATGTATCTCCGCCAATAGCCCCAGTCCTTCCTCCTGAGGGATACACTTCAATTTCACGCCGTTCGGCCTCTTTCTGTACAGGACGTCATCGATGAACTGGTACATAGTAGAGCGACGGGCTACTTTTTCCGCTTCTTCCTGCTCCTCAGGAAGTTCCCCTGTTTGGAGGAATCAGACGGTATGATGTGCCCACGCTGGAGCCTGGGGCTCAACGGCGAGGACTAAAGGCATTTCCTCCACTATCGGAGTGGCTGTCTCCATGGCAAGAGCTTGATGCTCTATCGGAGCTAGCCGTCCCGTGGCGGGCTCAGTGTCTCCGGCAACATCCTTGCCAGCGGCTTCGAGGAGCTCGGCGGGAAAGTACTTGCTGGGCCCTGATTTTCTCCTCTTGTTCTGCTCTATTGATGGATCAACGGATGGCTGAGTTAGCCGAAGCACAAAGGTACCTGGTTCCACAGGTAGCTTGAGGGCAGCGCGTTTTGACAGGTATTCGGCGATATCATTCTCTGCTCGGGGAATGTATTCTGCCTGTATACCGTCAAAATGCTCTTCTAGATTTCTCACTTCATCGACGTAGGCCTTCATCAACGGGCTCTGGTAATCCTTGTTGACTTGCTTGACGACAAGTTGCGAGTCGCCTCTGACGACAAGTTTCTTGATTCCGAGGTCCACCGCGATCCTAAGACCGGGAAGCAGCCCTTCATACTTAGCCGTATTGTTTGTTGACACCTCCCTGGGGAAGTGCATCTGGATCACGTACTTGAGGTGCTCTCCGGTGGGCGCGACAAGCAGTACGCCAGCCCCGGCGCCCTGTAAGGAGAAAGCTCCATCAAAGTACATGATCTAGTCGCAACTTGCCTCCTTGCCGGGGAGAGCAGTCTCTTGGGTTTCTTCGTCGGGCGTCGCGGTCCATTCTGCAACGAACTCTGCCAGGACTCAGCTTTGAATCGTCGAGGTACTCTCAAACTTGAGGCCAAAGCTGGACAGTTCCAGTGCCCACTCTACAATCCTTCCCGTTGCGTCTGGATTGTGCAATAACCGTTGCAGAGGGAGGCGAGTGACGACAGTGATTTCATGCACCTGGAAGTAGTGACGCAGCTTCCTCGAGGCCATAAGAAGGCCGAAGAGCAGTTTTTGCACACTGGAGTACCTCGATCTAGCCCCCTGCAGGAGGGAACTAACAAAGTAGACCGGGTGCTGCATCATTTTCTTCTTCGGCGACACTTCAATTGGCTGCGTCGTCTCAGCATCGGTGGCATCGGGCTCCGTCGCTGCTATTACCTCATCATCAATTTCTCTCTGCGCCACTAGTGCGGCGCTGACCACCTGGTTCGTTGCCGCCAGGTACAGCAGCAACGGTTCCTGTGGCCTAGGCGCAACTAGTATTGGCGCGGAGGAGAGGTACCTCTTCAAATCTTGCAATGCTGCTTCGGCTTCTGGCGTCAACTCCATCGGGCCCGCCTTTTTCAAAATCTTGAAAAAGGGAAGGGCGTGCTCGGCGGACATGGAAATGAACCTGCTCATGGCGGCAACGCAACCAGCAAGCCGACGCACATCCTTGACTTGCTTGGGCCCTTCAATCTGCTCTATATCTTTGATCTTGTCCAGATTGGCCTCTGTCCCATGCTGTGACACAAAGAACCCGAGAAGCTTGCCAGACGGGACACCGAAGATGCACTTCTCAGGGTTCAGCTTGAGATTGATCTTGCGTAGATTTGCAAATGTTTCTTGTAAATCTGATATGAGGGTTGCCCTGTTCTTGGTTTTGACCACTATATCATCCATATAAGCTTCCATATTTCTATGGAGCTGGGGTTCAAAACTAATCTGGACCGCCCTTGCAAACGTTGAACCATCACTCTTCAACCCGAAAGGCATCCATATAAAGCAATACGTACCACATGGGGTGATGAATGCCGTTTTCTCTTCATCTTCCCTTGTCATGAAGATCTGGTGGTAGCCGGAGTAGGCATCGAGGAATGACAACAGATCACACCCAGCTGTGGAGTCAACAATCTGGTCGATGCGCGGCAACGTGAAGGGGTCTTTGGGACAAGCCTTATTAATATCTGTGTAATCAATACACATCCTCCACTTCCCATTTGCCTTGCGCACTACCACCGGATTGGCTAACCACGTTGGATGGAGCACTCCTCTTACCAAACCCGCTGCTTCCAGTTTCCGGATCTCCTCTGTGATGAACTCTTGTCGTTCCAAAGCTTGCTTTCTGACCCTCTGCTTGACTGGCCACGCATGAGGACAGACAACAAGGTGGTGCTCAATCACCTCCCTGGGAACGCCGGGGATGTCGGATGCTTGCCATGCAAACACATCGACATTCGCCCGCAGGAAGGTGAGGAGCGCATCTTCCTATTTGTCGCCAAGGGTGGAGCTTATGGTAAAAGCTCCTCCCGTGCCGTCCTCCTTGACAGAAACCTTCTTGGTTCCCGGCGGTGTGGCCCTGGACTTCTTGTTTCTGTCGGCGGAGCTCTTTGGCACGTCCTCGACGGGAGCGCTACACTCCAAAGAGGTGCGCTTGCCGGAGTGGGTGCCTGAGGTCTCACCGGTCTTCTTCTTTTGCCTTCCCAGGGCTCCAGCGGCAGGAGCAAGCGCCTTAGTAGTGGCGGCTGCTGCAACTGCTTGTTGGTAGAGTTGGTCAGTGCAAATTAGCCCATCCTTCTTGTCTGATGGGACGGTGATGATCGTCACAGGCCCCGGCATCTTCAGGGTGTTGTAGGCGTAAGGTGACGCTGCCATGAACTTGGCCAGCGCTGGGCGGCCAAGGATCCCGTTGTAAGGCAAGGGGGTCTTGGCAACGTCGAACACAATACTTTCTGTCCTGTAGTTCATATCACTCCCAAAAGTCACAGGCAATGTGACCTTTCCCTTTGGTTGACTTCTTCCCGGGTTGACCCCCTGAAACATGCCCGTCTCTTCGAGGTCTTCATCAGGAATCTGCAATTTCTCGATCACGGCAGGTGAGATTAAGTTCAGACCGGCCCTGCCATCGACTAGCATCTTTGTCACCTTGAGGTTGCGTATTGTTGGTGAAACCAACAATGGCAAGCACCCGACTGCAGTAGTGCGATCAGGGTGATCCTAAGTGTCAAAAATGATAGGTGTGTTGGACCACTTCAGCGGCCTTTGGGCATCAAACGACGGTTCCGCCGCTGTAACCTCACGCGCCCACTGTTTAAGCTGGCGGTGAGAGGTATGTAGCGAGGCGCCGCCATCGACGCACATGGCCTCTGTAGCTTTCTGATATTCTTGGTCAGCAGACTCATCGTCCTCTTCATGATCATCGTCTTCTGGCTTTTTGTCACGGCCCCGGGCGGGCCTCTCCCGCTGTTTATCTTTGCCGCGACGGCCCGCCTGGCCGTCACACTTCTTGCCGGACCCCTCAGCACCGTCCTGGCCTTTCTCCTTGTCCCGCCTCTCATATTCAGTCCTCTGCTTCTCAGCAAGGAGCTCAACCTGTCAGCAGTTCTGGAGATCATGGCCTTTGGTGCGATGGATCTTGCAGTATTGCTTGTCGGAGTTTCCTGGCTTCTCGGCAGCCGCCAAGGGCCAGCAGGCGACACATCTGGCTATTTCCTTGCTGGGGTCATCTGCCTTGGTTTTCTTGGCAGAGCCGGCATCGTCAGATCCCTCGACGGCAAGCACAGCTTTACCTTTGCGCTTCCTGTTGCGGCGCCGGCCTTTCTTCGCCGGGGCGGCAGTACCCTCACCTGAGGAGTCGGTTTCCACACCGGCATCTTCCCCGGGGTACTTCCTTCCCTCTTCAGCTCGGGCACATCTGTCAGCAAGAACATAGAGTTCTGCCACATCTTTCACCTTGTTCATTGCTAGTTCTTCGCGCATCTTTCGGTTACGCACGTTCTGATGGAACGCGCTGGTGATGGCGGCAGGGTGAACATCAGGGATATTGTACTGTACCTGGCCGAACCTCTGTATATACTTGCGCAGACTCTTGCCTCCCTTCTAGGGAATGACATGCAGGTCGCTTGCTTGGCCATGGGCTTGGTGACCTCCAGTAAAGGCGCCCACAAACTCATGGCACAAATCCGACCAGGAGGAAATAGAGTCTACCGGCAAGTGCATCAACCACGACATGGCGTTGGGTTTAAGAGCCAATGGAAAGTAATTCGCAAGCACCTTATCGTCGCGGGCTCCGGCGGCTTGCATCGCGATGGTGTAGATGCTGAGGAACTCAGACGGGTGAGTCTTGCCGTTGTACTTTTCGCCAAAGTCAGGTTTGAAGGTGCGGTGAGTGGGCCACTGGAACTGCCGCAGCTCACAGGTAAAAGCCGGACAGCCTACCTCGTAAGGTAGGCCTCCAGGGCTCTCCGGGGCCGGGTGGTTCACAGCAGGCCCTGCTCGCCTGTCTGACTGGTGGCGCGCTCCGCGCCGGCGCTCGATAGTGGTTCGAGCGTCTTCATGGGCTCGTTCCCGAAGAACTTGGCGCTGGTCACAGTTGGTCCGCGGGTCAAACGATGCTATGGAGATGTCGCCGCCCGCGACGTCGTGACGAGCCGGCATCCGTGGTACCGGATGGGGAAGAGGTGAATGCACCATGGTCACGGCGCCGCCGGCTTTTCCGCCACTGGTCCGCGGGACTCCATCGGAGCGTCGACCCGGGGGCCCTACCGGACTTGGTTCGTCTTTGTTGGCCACCGCAACAAGGCTTCGGATAGTGGCTCTCCATTCGTCAGGTTTCCCCGTAGTGGGAGGAAAGTCGAGGAGCAACTGCGTGCGCGCCAGGGCCTCTGCTGGCGTCGGTGGCAGCGAAACCTGCATGGATCGCGATGCGCTTCGACTCCTGACCATGTCAGAAGGAGCTCTATCACGACCCTGCGGCTACATGCCGTTTTGACCAGCGCCTCGGCGAGTAGGCAGGTCTTCTACGTCCCGGGAATGGCGCTCGGGGCTCTTCCCGCGGCGACGCCCGGGATCTTCGGCGTGGTTACGCCGTTCGTCGCGCGCTGCCTGGGAGGAGCATGCTATTGGCGCCGGCGTGGGAGTCTTGGAGGCCCTTGCGTCGCCTTCGGGCGGGGCGGTGATGACCTTGGAAGGCCCCGCTCCACCCGCGAAGGGCTTGGCTCCGCCTTTGGATTTGGCGATGTGTGGCCCGTTACCAGGCGCACAAACATCGCCACCTCCCAAACTCCGGCTGCTGGGATGGTGTTGGTGTTCACGAGCAGTGCCCCGGGTCCTTTCTGCGACCGGTCCGCTGCTCGCCCGCGTCGAGACGGGCTTCCCGGCTTCCGACTGGCCAACCGCCACCGTCGTCTTCTTCTTGGGCGCCATGATGATGAAGAAGCGCCGAACTAACTGCTAAAGCCGATTCTCACAACTACGCCCCCTACCTGGCGCGCCAAAGATGTCGATGGGAACGACACCTATGGGATCACAAGAATCCCTACTGTGGTTAGCGGGGTGCGGGGTCGTGAGAACAGCGGATCAAACAGATAGCACACGGTTCGTTTATCCAGGTTCGGGCCACGAGGATGCGTAAAACCCTACTCCTGCTTTGGTGGATTGTATATCTGTGTTCTTGAGCTAGCTATGGGGCGTGAGGAGCTCCAAAAAGCCGAATCCTTCCTCTGGTCGCCTCAGGCCTCCTTTTATAGAAAAAAACGGGTTGCCAAAGTGGCACACAGGAGGTGGAAAGGGTACAGTGCTGCGAGGTTATCCCTCGCATCACATGACAAGGTGCATTTAACGCGTCTTGCTTAGGTGTCCTTGCTTTATCGGGGACGGGGGAGAAACCTGTCTCGTCCATAGCCGATATTTCTTGTGTCAACACGCGCCCTGGCCAGCGACGCCTGCGATGCCATGTAGGTAGGCAGGCAGCTGAGCTGGCGCAGTGGTGGGTCTTCACGAAGATCTGCATGCCGCCACGCAGGTGCCTACCCAGCTGGTTGGGTCGGCAGCTGCATGCATGCGGTGGTGGAGGTTTAGTCGGCATGGGCCTGATGGTGGCCCTGCGGGTGTCCTCGGCAAGGGCCTTGCCGGGGCCCCGGCAAGGGTCTTGCCGAGGCGCCTACTGTCATCCCCGGCAAGGCGCTTGCCGGGGGCCTTGTGGTCTTCCTCGGCTGGGATCCCGCCAAGGGTTGTCGTCTCCTTAGTGCGTATCTGATCTTGAATGTCTTCACAAATATCTGCATGCCGCCACGGGGATGTCTCCCGAATCCTTTCCCTTTGGGGGCAGTGGACTCAAGGGTGATTTGCTCCGTAGGCGTGGGATGAGTCGCCGTGGCAAGGGTCTTGCTGGGGCTGCTAGAACTGTCTCCCAGCAAGGATCTTGCCGGGGGAGTCCGCTTCGTCCCCTTTGTTCTTTGTGGTCTTAGCCTTGGCGTCATTCTAGTTCTCTTGAGCTTCGGTCTAACCCTGGCTCACCTCCCTTGCCTTTCTTGGTGTGGTGGTATCCGCGGCTCAGACTGCGCGTGCACAGTTATAGGGGTACAAAAAGTGTGCCCCTCTTTTGGTACACCGACACGCGCGCAATGTTTAAGTTGGCGGTAGGAGGAGTGTAGAGATGCACCCCTATCAATACACGAGGCCTCAGTGGCTTTCTGGAACTCCTGCTCACTGGTTTCTTCTTCATACCGTCCATCACTCTCATCGTTGCAATCCTCTTTCTCACAGCCTCTGGCGAGTTTTCCTTGATTCTAAGGAGCCTTGCCGGGGCATCTTGCTCCGCCACCTCGGCCCTTCCCGCCAGCGCCTCCTTGACCTTTCTCCTTATCACAATTCTCATATTCAGCCATCTGCTTCTTGACGAGCTGCTCAACCTGATGACACTCCTAGAGGTTGTGGCCCTTGGTCCGATGAATCTTGCAGTACGGGCCATCACCTTACCCAGCTTTCTTGGCAGCCGCGGCTTGCTGGCAATCAGTGCACGCGGCAACTTCCTTGCCGGGAACCTTGTCCTTGGCCTTCTTGCCCGTACTAGGTGCGCTCGACCCCTCAACTGTCATCACTGCTATATCCTTGCTCCTTTTGCTGCGCTTCTTGTTCTTCTTCTGATTGGTAGGCTCGTCATCATCCTCTGAATCGATGTTGACGCCATCCTCTTCACCAGGGAGCCTCCGCCCCTCCTCTACCTAAGCACACTTATCCACCAGTGTGTATTGCTCCTTCACAGTCTTGGGAAACCGAACATTCATTTTAGAACGTATCCGATGATTGCGCACATTGCACTGGAACGCAGCTATCACAGCTGTCGGGTGGATGTCTGTCGTGTTCCTGTGTACTTGGATGAACCTCTGCAAATACTTCCATGCTAGATGTGTTATTCTCAAGATGAGTGTTTATTCACTTGTGATTGCACGAGAGTACGGCAAAGGTATTAGGGATGCCCAGTCCTGAAATGAAAACTTAATTTACTTTATGTTGTCAAATAATAAATTCCTTGGAAAGTGTTGGTATGGAAGACACCCGTGGATACTGTTTGCCATGGAAAGTTAAAGTACGGTGGAAAAAGGATTAAACTTTATTTTCTGTTTGTGAACCACCTATGATATATCTAGCATGGAAAGTATTGGGAACTACTCGATCGTTTTCGTTGATAGGAGAAGCAAGCCACCCAAAATGTTTTATCTCTATCTTTTTCGCTTTGAGCTCTGGCACCTCTACAAATCCCTACCTCCCTCTGCGAAGGGCCCCTCTTTTAATTTATGAAATTTTTATTTTTAGTTGAGTCTCCATCTTCTCTTATAAAGCACCAACTAATGGGCACTATGATTGTACTTGAGGATTGGGTGTAGCTAATATGCGAGTGTGTTTCATGAATGGGTCAATGATTCAGCATAATGGGCTAGGGATAACTTGTTTTAGTATTGATATTTTGAAAGACATGGTTGCTTGTTGATATGCTTGAGTATTGAAATCTTCATGTCAAAACTAGACTATTGCTTTGAATCATATAAAATATCAAATGTCCATGCTACAAAGAGAAGAATATGTGATGAACATGTAAGACAGCATTCCACATCAGAAATTTTGTTTTTATCATTTGCCTACTCAAGAACGAGCGGGAATTAATCTTGGGGATGTTGATACGTCTCCAATGTATCTATAATTTTTTATTGTTCCATGTTGTTATATTATCAATCTTGGATGTTTTACAATCATTTTATAGCAACTTTATATTATCTTTTGGGACTAACCTATTGACATAGTGCCCAGTGCCAGTTGTTGTTTTTTTTGCTTGCTTCTTACTTAGCAAAAAATCAATACCAAATGGAGTCCAAACGTAGAGAAACTTTTTGGTGATTTTTTCTAGACCAGAAGACACCTATTGGGCCAAGAAAGTACCTGAGCGGAGCTCCGAGGGGAGTACAACCCACCAGGGCACGCCTGGGGGGCCAAGCGCGCCCAGGTGGGTTATGCCCACCTCGGTGGCCTCCCGCGCCGCCTCTTTGCTTTATAAATACCCCAATATTCCAGAAACCCTAGGGGAGTCGATGAAAATCAATTCTAGTCGCTGCAAGCTCCAGAAACCACATATCCAATCTAGACACCATCACAGAGGGGTTCATCATCCTCATTCGTGCCACTCTGGTGATGCGTGAGTAGTTCATTGTAGACCTACGGGTCCATAGTTAGTAGCTAGATGTCTTCCTCCCTCTCTTTTGATTCTCAATACAATAGTCTCTTTGAGATCTATTTGATGTAACTCTTTTTGTTGTGTGTTTGTTGGGATCCGGTGAACTTTGAGTTTATGATCAGATCTATGTTTTTATCGATGAATGTTATTTGAGTCTTTTTTATCTCTTATATGCATGATTACTCATAGGCTCGTATTTCTTCTTCGAATCTTTGGTTTACCAACTAGATCAATTTTTCTTGCCATGGGAAGAGGTGTTTTGTGATGGGTTCGATCTTACGGTGCTTGATCCCAGTGACAGAAGGGGAACCGACATGTATGTATCGTTGCTATTAAGGATAACAAGATGGCGTCTATTTCTACATAAATAGATCTTGTCTACATCATGTCATCTTTCTTATTGCATTACTCTGTTTCTCCATGAACATAATACACTAGATGCATGCTGCATAGCGGTCGATGTGTGGAGTAATAGTAGTAGATGAAGGCAGGAGTCGGTCTACTGATCTTGGACGCGATGACTATATAATGATCATTGCCTGGATATCGTCATGATTATTTGAAGTTCTATCAATTGCCCAACAATAATTTTTTATCCACCATATGCTATTTTTCTCGAGAGAAGCCACTAGTGAAATCTACGGCCCCGGGTCTCTTCTTTATTATATTTTCCTTCACGATCTATTTTTATTTGCATTTATTTTCAGATCTATTAATCCAAAAATACGAAATACATTGCTGCAATTTATTATCATTTATTTTATCTCGCGTTCTGATACGTCCATTTTACATCATGCTTTTATATTGATATTTAATGCATTATGGGATGTTATTACACATTATATCACAATACTTATGCCTATTCTCTCTTATTTTACAAGGTTTACATGAAGAGGGAGAATGCCGTCAGCTGGAATTTTGGACTGGAAAGGAGCAAATATTAGAGACCAATTTTTCACAACTCCAAAATTCCTGAAACTTCACGGAGATTATGTTTGGAATATATAAAAAATAATGGGCGAAGAAAGAACCAGAGGGGGGCCACCAGCCAGCCACAAGGGTGCCCTCCACCCTGGGCGCGTCCCTTGATCTTGTGAGCCCCTGGCAGGCCTCTGGTGCCCATCTTTGGCTATATGGTGTCTTTTACCCTGGAAAATATCATGAAGAAGCTATAGGGACGAACAGTCGCCGCCTCGAGGCAGAACCTGGGCAGTACCAATCTAGGTCTCCGGCGAAGCTGTTCTGCCGTTGAAACATCCCTCCAGGAGGGAGAAATCATCTCCATCGTCATCACCATCGACCCTGTCATCGAGAGGGGGTCAATCTCCAAGAACATATTCACTAGAACCATCTCCTCTCAAACCCTAGTTCATCTGTTGTATTAGGTCTTGGTCCCAAAACCTCAGATTGGTACCTATGGGTTGTTAGTAGTGTTGATTACTCCTTGTAGTTGATGCTAGTTGGTTTATCCGGTGGAAGATTATATTTTCAGATCCTTAATGATAATTAATACTCCTCTAATCTTGATTATGAATATGCTTTGTGAGTAGTCACGTTTGTTCCTGAGGACATGGGAGAAGTCTTGTTATAAGTAATCATGTGAATTTGGTATTCGTTCGATATTTTGATGAGATGTATGTTGTCTCTCCTCTAGTGGTGTTATGTGAATGTTGACTACATGACATTTCACCATTATTTGGGCCCAGGGGAAGGCATTGGTAAGTAATAAGTAGATGATGGGTTGCTAGAGTGACAGAAGCTTAAACCCTAGTTTATGTGTTGCTTCGTAAGGGGCTGATTTGGATCCATATGTTTGATGCTATGGTTAGGTTTACCTTAATAATTCTTACATAGTTGCGGATGCTTGCGAGAGGAGTTAATCATAAGTGGGAGGCTTGTCCAAAGAAGGGCCACACCCAAGCATCCGTCCACCCACATATCAAATTATCAAAGTATCGAACGCAAATCATATGAGCATGATGAAAACTAACTTAACAACAATTCCCATGTGTCCTCAGGAGTGCTTTGCTTTATATAAGAGTTTGTCCAGGCTTGTCCTTTGCTACAAAATGGATTGGGACACTTTGCTGCACTTTAGTTACTTATTTACATGCTACACGTTGTGATTTATCTTATCACAAAACTATGTGTTACCGATAATTTCAGTGCTTGTAGAGAATACCTTGCTGAAAACCACTTGTCATTTCCTTCTGCTCCTCGTTGGGTTCGACACTCTTACTTATCAAAAGGACTATGATAGATCGCCTATACTTGTGGGTCATCACGTTCCCGCGAGATCTATTTATCCAATCTACTACAATTTTATGTATCTTTTTACGCGTGAGGGATTGGCAACCCCTCTCTTACATCGGGTTGCAAGTATTTGTTCTTTGTGTGCAGGAGTTGTTTACGTGGTGTTGCGTGGTTCTCCTACTGGTTCGATAACCTTGGTCTCATCACTGAGGAAAATACCTACCGTAGTTGTGCTGCATCATCCCTTCCTCTTTGGGGAAATACCGACGTAGTTCAAGCCGTAATCATTCATCAGCCTGCCGAAGCTCTCCAAATAATTCCTTTGTCATGGCCATTTTTAGTCTGGGGGCTCGACATCTTGGGCCCCTTCTCCCGGGATACCATGGGCTTTGAATTCTTGTATGTTGCAATCGACAAGTTTACAAAGTGGCCGAAAGTGGAGCCTGTGAGGAAGGTGACCGCATAGTCAGCTATCAAGTTCTTGAAAGGATTGGTGTGCCTTTTTAGAGTACCCGCCAGGATCAACACTGACAATGGCCCCAGTTCACAAGCCATGCCTTGATGCAATACGTTCATGCCCTTGGAAGCAAGATCTCATATTCCTCTATTGCCCATCCCAGAAGAAAATGGACAAGCCGAGAGGGTGAGCACTGAAGTGCTGCGAGGACTCAAGACAAGAACATTTGATAGGCTGCAAACGTGTGGCAGGCGATAGATCGACGAGCTATCGGTGGTTCTTTGGTCCCTCCATATGACACCAAATTGATCTACCGTCCAGAGTCCCTTCTCCCTAGTCTATGGGGCAGAAGCAGTTATGCTACGGAACTCATATACAGGTCACCTCGAGTACTTGCCTACGATGAAGTAGCACAGGAACAACACCGGTGTGACGATGTTGTGCTACTGGAGGAGAACCGACTCCGGGCTGCTACGCGTGCTGCACGCTGCCAGCAAGCCCCGCATCGCTATCATAGCCGTAGGGTTCATGCCCGGAGCTTTGAGGAAGGCGACCTTGTTCTTAGGCATGTTTAGTCCGCCAAGGGTGCAAACAAGTCGACGCCAAAGTGGGAAGGCCATTACTGGTTAGTACGAGTCAACAGACCTGGCGCAGTCCGTCTGAAGACCGTAGATGGCATTCAATTGCAAAACTCATGGAATATTGAGCATCTCTGTAAGTTCTACCCGTAAGGCGCGGTTGTCGGGTCCTGCCCGAGAGCCACCCATTTGTACAAGCCTTGCCGAAGATGCAAGTAACCCTTTGTACAAAGCCAGGCGTAGACCCTGAGCAACAGATAAATAAATGAAGCACTGGGGGCCCCAAGGAATATTGCATGCATGCATGCATAAGCGTATCATGAGCATAGCATGTTCATGTAGATATGGTTTCATCTGCACTGAGCTACAGGGTTCTTGCCGCGGACTCGATCCCGGAGAAAAGGAATGAAGACAAGCCTACATGACTATCCCCGACAAGCCAAACAGATAAGTTCTTTCTTATCCATACGTGTTTGTAGGGTGAAACTTGTGCATATGAAAACCTCACCACCTTCAAAACATAGGTGCTCCCATCCTTTGACTCGAACATTGCTTCGGCAAGGGTGGTCGCAGTGGCCTTTGGCGGAAAAGGTTCGGCGGGGGGATGGTCCCTTATTGTAGTTTGTGCCCGGCATGCCTAGCCCCATGGCAACAAACTGAGGGTACCGGCAGGATAGCCTACCGGGGAAAACTTGTTTACTTCAATGTATAGAGGCAGTTCGCCTCTGCATGGATATGGTACATGCACAAGTACCTGGCAAAGCTTGTCTTTTTCATTAATATGCTGATAAGCAAGTATAGAACCGCAAACCTGGATAAAGAATATTACATGATTTAGACTAAAGTTTGGCAAGTGCCTATATATTTTAGACTAAAAAAAAGATAAGTGCCTTGTAATCCCCGTCTTGTCCCTCTCCTCCTAGGAATTGAAGGGGGGGCGAAGAAAACAAAAGGAGCACCTGGGCAGAAGCCCAGCATGATCCCCGTCAGGATCCAGGATAAGGAGCCTGACAAGATAGGGAGGGCACGGATGAAGGTGATGGTGAAGAGAGCGATGGAGGGATCCCCCTGGTCACCGCCACCAGGGCTAGCAGAACCCGGCAGGGTGAACGAAGCCGAGGGCCACGAGAGAGCCTGCCGAGGTCTAGCTAGAAGGCTGCTGGAGGAGCCAGAGGGACCATCCACACCTCCACATCCAACTCCCCGGCAAATCGCCTTGCCGGGGAGGAGATGCAGGTGTAGATGGAGGTGCCTCCCCACCTCTTGCCGACGGTGATGGTGCGGCTGGCAATCAGCCCGAGTCGGATCCACCGTCCCCTCCATCGGCGCCGTCATCATCGTCGTCACTGTCCTCCTCATCGCTATCGCTCGAGGAGGAGCTATCATCGTTGGTCGAGCTCTCTCCGCAGCACCCTAAGTGAGCACCCGAGCACCCATAGACCTTGATGGAGAGAACATCAGCCCCCATTAATTTGAAATGGAGGACCTGCCCCTCAGACAAGCTATGGGCGCGAGCAAAAGTCTTCAAGATGCGTCGGAAGAGCATGACATGAGGGGCGGGGAAATCCACATCCACCTGCCTGCTGCCATTACAGCAACCCCTCATGTGCAGCTTCAATGCACGAGGCTGTTTAAGCTCCATCACCCTTGCGAATGGAGTGGGGAGGCGGAGGCGGCCGCGCAGGGACCTGTGCAGTCTGATGATGAACTCCAGCGGCTGGTTTCTGACATGGCCCTCCATCGAAGGTTGAACTGCCAACGGAGGAGCGACCAGAGCGCCCCCCGTCCTCCTTGCCCCCTCCCACCTGCTCTTGCGACACGCTTCACCCCTGTCGTCGGATTCGGGGTTCCACAGACCCTTGTGATGTTTGAACACTAGGGTGCATGCGAAGAACTCCCTCTTCCCAACCTACCGGCTCAATGATTCCACAAGATAGCTCCATGAACCCGAGGGACAAGGGACACAGCAGTTTATCCTGGTTCGGGCCACCTTGCGGTGTAATACCCTACTCCAGCTTTGTGGTGGATTGCCTCGGGGGGCTGAGGATGAACTAGTATAGAGGTTGAATAGCCTCCGGAGCTGAATGAGCTGGTGGGTGAGAGGATGACCTGAACGGTCCGTCCTCTATGGTGGTGGCTAAGTCCTATTTATAGTGTCCTTGGTCCTCTTCCCAAATGTAGGCGGGAAGGGGATCCCACAACTGCCAAATTTGAAGGGGACGGCTAGTACAAGCTATCCTGACAAAAGTAGTCTTCACCTGCAAAGGCTCTAGTGGTGACACTGTAGTGGGCTCCGTGATGACCTCCGTCCTATCGTCCTGGCGGTTCTGGTCTCGTTAAACCAATATCGAAACCTTTGCTTGATTCCTCGGGACTCCGCACCTGCACTTGCCTCATTGGAACCAAAGGGGAAACTGGTACACTGCGCCCGCTGGCGCCCGTCTGGCCTTCGTTGTCATGGCTCACGTCATGTGAACCTCGCGAGGTGCACCTTGCATTGATATCTCCGCTCCTCGGGAGCCAGCCTAGTGAGGCCGCCCCTTAGGGAGGTCTTGGTGTCGTCCTCCTCGTGAGGCTTGGCCCCTCGCGAGGGTCTTCGGTTGTAGTTGCTGAAATTGGGCCGTACCGGGCCATCGATGGAGCCACGCCGTGGGCTGCAGGCTGGCAAGTCTAGGTACCCCCATTCCCAGGACACCAACAGTAGCCCCCGGGCCCAAGGCTCTCTTGAACTTTGCTTCGAGGTGATGCCAAAGGGCAAGTGCGGAGCGCCATGGCCCCAACTGCCTGCAGCCTCGGTTGACGCATGGTGATCAATGGGACGTGGGCGCCCCCACTTCCCCACGTAGCCTTGATATACGCCGGGCTCGGCGGGCGCCGCCACCTGCTCAAATCCATCTTTGTTGCTTGTCATGTGCTTCCTTGGCTCCTCCACCTTCTTAGCTCTCCCCTGTCGACATGGCACGAAGGTTGGTGGAGCAGAAGAAGAAGGTGAAGAGCCGCGCTCTAGTCGAATCTCCGCCGGCCTTCGACCACACCCTCAAGTGGTCGACAGTGGTCAACCGGGAGATGTTGGACAAGGTCCGTCCGGTGCTCGCCGCAAATTCCAACGAGGGGAGTGCGACGGTGGCTTGGCCTGCTTCTCGCGACATGGTCGACATGGCGGCCACTGAGATCCCCATTCATCTCCATGCCCTCTTGGCAAGATTGATTCCCCCTTTTTCCGATTTCTTCAACGCCATAATCTCGCATTACCAAGTCCACATGATGCACCTAGATCCCCAATCCATCCTTCTCCTCGCCGTCTTCGACTTTTTCTGCAAGGCCATGGTCGGCATTGTTCCCTCCATGGCCTTGTTCTGCCATTTCTTCTCGCTTCACTTGATCGACACCCGCCAGTGCTCGGGGTGCGTGACCTTCCAGGGTGTGGTGGTGACGGCCGACTTAGGCATCGACCTCCAGCTCTCGTAGGTCGTACATGGATTCTGGAAGCGGCGGGTGTTCATGGATGTCAGCGTGCTCAACTCCCTACTCTTGCTCCCCTGTGCGCCGGCTGAACCCGGCTCCGGATGGGGGAACGCGAAGCTCGTCGATCCTTGGCTTACCCACGTTTGGCGCCGGCTGGCCAGGTTGAAGGACCTTGGGGTGAAGGCGCCCATGGTGGTGAAGGAGTTCGTCCAGTGTCGCTTTGCTCTGCTCGAGTGCCATTCTCGACGGATGTGGACCTTCACCGGCAGCAGAGACCCCATGAGGCTTCATGTGCCTGCGCTTCCTCCCGAGACGCTACGCACGGTGCTCGAGCTCCTGACTGGCAACCTTGCTCCAGCTATGCTTCCAAAGGAGGGCTGCCTCCTGTACTGCTGGTCAAACACGGAGGTGTTCGTGAGGCAGATGCCCCTCTTCGATAAGTGGGGGTTGCGCCCGACTGATCTTGAGGGGCCCCGCGAGAACCCTGTCCTTGTGGTCCCCCTGCCTATCGTCCCTGCGGTGCACACCCCAGAGGTGGACGCTGCGAGGCGGGCGTAGCCCGGTACTATTGTGGCGGCTGCTGACGGAGCGTCGCAGCCTAGAGCTCCCGAGATGGCATCCCCCGAGGCGCAGGTGAGCCATCCTAAGGAGGGGATCCAAGGCCTGGCGCAATCCAAGGCTCCCGAGGTCGCCGCCCCCGAAGCTTGGGGAAGTGGTCTTGAGGTGGAGGCTGAAGAGTTGTCGCAGCCTGATGCTCCTGAGATCGCCGCCTTAGGAGCCCCGCCGAACGCCCCAGACGCCGATGGTCGTGCCCGGGGCTTCGGCCTGCTCCGACTAAACTTCGAAGCACTCCGCAAGAGGAAGTGGGTCCAAGCTACAGTGGTGACGCCTACCAGCCGCTCAAGCAGAGAAAGTACATAGGTGTGGACAAGTGAGTACCTTATCTTCATGATTTCTTATGTGTTGCGCCCTTTCCTAACGATGGATCTTCAGGGTCCCTACGGCTACAGTGGCATGGCCTCCCGAGGTGCCACCTTCAACAGTCCTTAGCTCGCTCATGGTCCCGAGCTACTCACATCCAACCGCCGCACGAGGCATGGTGCCTGCCCAAGAGGCGGACGCGCCAATGGGGGGGCGGGTCTCGACCCTGCTTTCCTGGCGTTCTTCCTTCACGCTCCGGCCTAGGGTGCATAAGGCGTGCCAAGGGCTCCTCCATTGGTCATCGCTGGTGGCTGGGCGACTTCAGCATTGGCTTCGTCTTCAGGTGGCGAGGCCGCGCAACCCAGCACCTCTGCCAAAAGCCCGCAAGGTGGCAGGGAAGGCACCGGCCTCGAGCCCCCTGCTAGGGGCAGGCGGGCCACCTCAAGCTTCCCCAAAAACCCTTGGCGCGGAGGACAGGCTTGGCCGTGCACTGGAGTTTGCAAGTAGGCTGGCGTTGTACGCCACGAGCTCTTTCGGGAGGCGATGGGTGCGCTGAGCCGCCTCAGAGAAGAGCTTGTCGAAGTCGACCCTCGCCTTGAGACAGAGGACCTTCGCCTGGCTTAGGAGTGGCACCAATTGAAGGTCGCCATCAACCTTGGGCAGCTTTAGCATGAGCGCAACAAGGCAAAGGACGTGGTGTCCCTTGCGACCTCACGCGAGGCCAATGCCTGGGCCTTGGAGGAGGCCAGGGAGGCCAACCATGGTCGCGAGGCCGTCGAGGAGCGCAAACGGGAGCTCCAGGCCTCGAATGCTACCCTCGAGTAGCAGATTGAGGCGTGCAAGGCCGTCTTGGCGTCGATGAGGGGAGCACCTTCCAAAGAGATGGAGATCCTAAAGCGCGGGGAGGCACTAACGCTAGAGGCCTTGGAGCGCAGGCTGGAGGTGAGGGAGCGCCAGGTGGCCACGACAGAGGACGCTGTTACCACGCGAGAAGCCAAGGTCCATGAGGAGGTTGCCTGGATGGTGGCGAAGGTTCGCGTGGATCTTGCCGATGAGTACCGCTTGAACCTGGAGTTCTTGGAGGCCGAAGCTGAGGGCTGCACCGCCGCCCTCAGGACAAAGCTGAACGAGGCGGAGCAGCACGAGAAGGCCGCCAAGGCGGCTGGGGCTTCGACCCTGGCTGAATTGGCCTCAACACGAACCGACTTGCTCTCGCTCCAACGACAGATTGATGGCGCCATGTCCCTCGGGAAGCACAATGTGGACGAGGCGTGTCATCGGCAGACGCTGCAGCATGAGCATGCCCCCATGCTTCAGGAGCCCTGGGTGCCATCTGTGAGGAGAGAGCCCCTCATCCCTGTGTGGAAGATTACGCCAGCCACCTTTGCTTCTTTACTGAGGTCGTGATGCGCCTGGAGGACTAGGCTGCAAGGGCCCGCGAGCTCGTCGAGGAGAGGAGTCGGGGCCTCCTTGGGCGCGCATTCTCACGCGTCTTCAGTCATCTTTAGAACCTCGACCCCCACTTTGATTTTGATGTTGCCATAGCCCCAGTGCCCAGGGCTATCTGGGACAACTTGTCATACTGGGTGGACGATCATGTGGATGCTCTGGTCAGAGATTCGCCCGTGAGGACGACACGGGGGTGATCGTGCCAGACGAAGATGGCATGGACGACGACGATGAAGACGACATCATTGACAGTGCAAGTAGCACAGATGAGAGCGACCAGGATGGCGCCGGGGGCAGCATGTCCAGTTAGGCCCACATTTCTTCGCTCGAACCTGCATGCAAAGACTCGGACACGGCCCAGCAGGGCGTGAGAGCATTTGGGAGGGGGAGCCCCTTGTAATGTGTAAATTAATGTTTTGTGTTTTCAAAGCTGGACTTGAAATGTGCTATCGCGAGCTCGTGGGTCTCCTGAGCTCGGTAAATGTCGCACCTTACCTTGACTCCGCAGTTCTTGACGTCCCGACCAGACCTTCTTCCCGAGGCGAGCCCTTGGAGGCTCGTGAGACTCTGGGCCTCCTGAGAAGCCCGCGGATCCATTCAAGAGGGTCGTGCTAGGAGCGTACGTTGGACCACGGCACGTGGCAATCTTGCAGCGCGTGGTCTCTCGCCCCGAGGGGGTCCTATCCAGGTTGCCCAGACATGTCCAGCGCTGTCTGCGGACCAACCTCCAGCCCGCGGGGCACTCGCAAGGGGGGTGTCGGAGGCGTGAGCCTAAAAAAACATGCAACTAGAATGCAATAAACCGGCACAAACGAGAAAACTCCCCCCAATTTTAGATAACACAAAAGAACTTCAACTCTCAATTCGAGAAAAAATGGCGATCAAGTTACAGAGAAAAGGGGCGAAGGCAACCAGCCATGTACTAGTCTTCTTGTCTTCCCACCAGCGCGGAGCTAAGTGCTTTCACAGGATGTGAGCATAGTCATTGGGGGACAGTGCCGATGACCTGCACGGAGCATGGTGCTTCCACTTGGACGTGGGCGGGAGCCCCCGAGGCCGAGGGGCAGCACACTAGAGAATCCAGGGCGTGTACATCCCTACTCATTATTACGTGAGAATGTCACGAGCGGAGACCTTCACAGGCATGGGCCTTGCTTCATATCGCATGACAAGGGCCCCGCCTTGCGCCTCCCCCGACCATCGTTGGTGCGTTAGAAAACCAGAGTGAGACCAAGGGGCAAGGGGGACGCTGGGGGGGAGGGCTCGCCTGCGCCTCCCACTACAAAAAAGACACATCCGTGACATTTTGGGCCGAACGAAATTTTTTTGTCATACTTATGACACTTTTATGACGATAATTGTCACAAAACCCGGTATCATCATAGATATGGTGGGGTCCTACTTCTATGACAAAAAAATAATGACAGAAAATGGGATTTTCGTCCTGGGCGGGCTGGAGACGCAGCTGCATGACTTTCTTTGGGCAGTCCATGACGGAAAAACCATGGTAGAAGCGAGGGCGAGGAAAGTATCGGGGTTTTCCCGGTTATGGTGGGTGGTCGGGGCCGAGCGATGCGCATTTCTCTCGTACACGCAAGCGTGTGGGTGCGAGGCGTTGGGGTCTAACTGAACCCGAGCGAGGCGTTGGGCTCTAACTGAACCCGAGCGATTGCACTGCAGGCTACGCGTTACTGAACCCGAGCGATCGATCGATGGCTGTTAACTGAACCCGATCGAGCGATTCCTTCCCTACTGCTGCTAACTGAAGCCGATCGATGCTGCCTCTGGATGAACAGTGAGTGTTGTTGGGGGGGGGGGGTTTGGATGAACAGTTCCCAGTGGGGGTGGATGAACCGGACCCCGTGGTGTTGCCTCTGGATGAACAGGACCCCGATCGATCGAGCCGGTTGGGGCTGGATGAACTGGACCCCGTGGAGGGCAGGATGAACAGGACCACCCCATGGAGGGCTAGATGAACAATAGAAGGTGGAGGGCTGGACGAACAATAGCCCATGGAGGGGTGGTTGAACAGGAGCCCGTGGAGAGGGCTGGTTGAACAGTAGCCGATGGAGTAGTGTGCGGTGGAGGCTGGATGAACAGGAGCCCGTGGATGAATAGTCGCAAGTGGAGGCTGGAGGAGGTCGACGGTGGATGAACAATAGCCCGTGGAGGCTGGAGGAGGTCATCAGTGGATGAACAGTAGCCTGTGGAGGTTGGAGGGGGTCGACAGTGGAGATGAACAGTATCCCGTGAAGTCCCATTTTGCGGCACGCCACACCCCTCCCGATGAACAGGACCCCCGTATCGATCGTAGCGCTCCAACACAAGTCTGTTTCCTCCGTTTTGTGGTACGCCAGACCCCTCCCGATCAACGGGACCCCCGTTTCGAACGTAGAAGGTCCGTTTCCTCCTTTTTGCGGTACGCCAGACCCCTCCCAATGAACGGGATCCCGTTTCGACCGTGGCCGGTCGAACACAAGGCCGTTTCCTCCGTTCTGTTGTATGCCAGGCCTCGTTTCCATCGGCTGTTCCATCCAAGCCCTCCCGATGAACACGACGACGCATTCCGTTCCGACCCAGCCGGTTGGCTCCCCATGAACACGACGACGACACAGTTTCTCTGTTCCGACCCAGCCATGTACACGAGCCCTGGCCATACGTATGCGCGAGTAGGTGTTCGAGACCCTGCCCGTATGTACGTACGTGGCCGTATTTTCTTTCTTGCACACTGGCCGCTGTACGTACGTGTACATGCTACATGTGCGCATCTACTACGACACATGCGCGCCTCTACATCGACCAGTATGTACGTACATGTTCGTGACCAGAATGACAATGCTGTAGATGCTTCGACCAGGTGGGTCCCGACTATCAAGAGCTTCTTGCATGCGAAGATGTAGCTGGTGGATCGCAGCAGTCAGGGGGGCGAATCATTTTTTTTGCCCGGACGCACTTCCTTGCATGCGAAGATGTAGCTGGTGGGTCCCAGCAGTCAAGGGAAATGTTTTTTTCATGAAATACGGTGGCCCGTCTGGTGGGTCCCCGCTGTTAGGTGGAGGAATAATTATTTTGCGTGTAATAAGGAGGCACTTCCTTGCTGCGGCCGTGGACCCAGCTGTCAGCCTCTCCACATACAGTCCACGTCCGATGGAAGTCATTCCTTGACTATGTTGACCACACCGCGTCGAGAGCACCAGGGAGGTGGACGACGTCGAGGCCTAGGAAGGGGATGACGCAGAGCTAGAGAAGACGCGATAGTGGAAGCCCGCGCGGAAAGGAGTATGAGGGTTCACTAGTTCGGCTGCGGTGTGAGGCTGCCGTCGCCGCAAGGCCTGGCCAGCCGTGGGAATAATAGGGGGCGGTGAGGCCTCCGCGGCAGCACAGCCGGCCACGGGAGGCAGGAGCATGCGGCGCGACCGGCGCTGCTTTGGGCGGCTGGATCAAGAAGACTAGAGGTTGAAGAAGCACTAGGGCCATTGGATGGATATCGTGCGGTCACTGGAGCTAGAATCGTACATATTGACTAAGTTGACAAAGCACTCCATCCCCGTCAACTTAGTAGACCCACAAGTCAGCCACCCACCAAGGTGGGTTCCAACTAGCAGGGGGAGTATTCATTTTTTTTGTGCTTAATAAGGAGGCACTTCCAGTGGGTCCGAGCTGACAGGGGGGGAACGTTTTTTTCACGAAATACAATGGGTCCCTGTAGTCAGGGGGAAACATTTTTTCACCAAATACGGTGGCCCGGCCGGTGGGTCCCTGCTGTCAGGTGGAGGAATAATTATTTTCTGCGTAATAAGGAGGCACTTCCTTGCCGCTGCCGTGGACCCAGCTGTCAGCCTCTACACGTACAGTACTGTTCCGATGGAAGTCATTCCTTGACCATGTTGACCACGCCACGCCAAGAGCACCAGGGCGGTGGACGACGACGAGGCCTAGGAAGGGGACGACGCGGAGCCGGGGAAGACGCGGCAGTGGATGCCCATGCGTAGAGGAGTATGAGGGTTCACTGGTTTGCTGGGGTGTGAAGCTGTCGTCGCCGCAGAATAATAGGGAGTGTGGGTGAGTAGAGGGATAGCCTGGCCAGCGGTGGGAGTAGGAGGGGGCGGTGAGGCCTCCGCCGCATCGCAGCCGGCCACGGGAGGCAGGAGCACGAGGCACGACCGACGCTGGTTTGGGCGGCTGGAGCAAGAAGACCAGAGGTTGAAGAAGCACTACGGCCGTTGGATGGACATCGTATGGTCACTGGAGCTAGAATCGTGCATATTGACTAAGTTGACAAAGCCCTCCGTCCCCGTGAACTTAGTAGTCCCACAAGTCAGCCTGCCACTATACTGGGTCCCAGCTAGTAGGGGGAGTATTGATTTTTTTGTGTGTAATAAGGAGGCACTTCCTTGCGTGCGAAGATATAGCTGGTGGGTCCAAGCTGTCAGCGGCGGCAACATTTTTTCGTGAAATACAGAGGCCCTTTCGGTGGGTCCCAGATGTCAGGTGGAGGAATCATTATTTTGGGCGTAATAAGGAGGCATTTCCTTGCGTGCGGCCGTGGACCCAACTGTCAGCCTCTCCACATATAGTCCTCTTCAGATGCATGTCGGTCGTTGACCACGTTGACCAGGCCGCGCCGAGAGCACCAGGGCGGTGGACGGCGGCGAGGCCTAGGAAGGGAATGACACAGAGGAAGGGAATACTCGGCAGTTGTTTCCCATGCGGAGGGGAGTACGACTGTACGAGGGTTTACTGGTTCGTCTGCTGTTGCCGGAGAATAACAGCAGGTGTGGGTGAGTAGATGGATGGCTAGGCCAGCAATGGGAGTACGATGGGGCGGTGAGGCCTGCGCGGCAGCACAGCCGGCCACGGGGAGGAGAGAGCAGGCAGTCCCGCCGGCGCTTGTTTGAGCGGCTGGAGCAGGAAGAGCAGAGATTGAAGAAGCACGACGGCCGTTGGATGGACATCCAATAGTCACTGCTTGTGCGTCAACCTTTTTTTAGGAAAGCCTCAAATCTGTGGAAAACATCATACAACCCATCTTCCATTATTTCTAATAATTTACAGCCCATTTGCTCATTCTTAAGGTTTTTTTGGATCCCATATTCTTTTTGTTAGCATTACAGCCCATATTGTGGCCATGGTTAAAAAATTATACGAAATTTTGCATATTTCGGTGCGGTTCGAACTGTTTTTAATCCCCAAATTTCGAGTCACATTCAAACTGATTTTAAAAATAAATATATATCAATATAAAATCCAACAAATTGTCCATGCATAAAAATCAATGCAATTTAAAATCTTGAAATGAAAAAAAGAAATTTGAAACTAATTGCCGGTTTGATGTGTTTTAAAAATGTACAGCCCATTTCTCATTACTGATAGGCCATTTTCTCGGCCAGCCGAATGAAGCTCTCCTCGTCTTGAAAGATTTGCAGCCCAACAGGCCTGACAAAGCGACTTACTTGGCAAATCACAAAAAAACTGGGCTGTGGCCGTGGACCCAGCTGCTTCCATGGACCCAGCTGTCAGCCTCCCCACGTACAATACTCTTCCAATGGAAGTCGGTCGTTGACCACATTGACCACGCCACGCCGAGAGCACCAAGGCGGTGGACAACGGCGAGGCCTAGGAAGGGGATGACGTGGAGCCGGGGAAGATGCGTCAATGGATGCCCATGCGGAGAGGAGTACGAGGGTTCACTGGTTTGACTGTGGTGTGAGGCTGCCATCGCCGCAGAATAACAGGGGGTGTGAGTGAGTAGAGGGATGCCCTAGCCAGCGGTGGGAGTAGTAGGGGGCGGTGAGGCCTCCGCGGCATCACATCCGGTCACGGGAGGCAGGAGCATACGGCACGATCGGTGCTGGTTTGGGCGGCTGGAGCAAGAAGACCAGAGGTTGAAGAAGCACTACTACAGTTGGATGAACATTGTACGGGAACTGGAGCTAGAATCGTTCATATTGACTAAGTTGACAAAGCCCTCCATCCCCGTCAACTTGGTAGGCCCACAACTCAGCCTCCCACGATGTTGGGTTCCAGCTGGCAGGGGTAGTATTCGTTTTTTTGTGCGTAATAAGGAGGCAATTCCTTGCTTGCAAAACTAGCTGGTGGGTCCGACCTGTCAGCGGGGGGCACGTTTTTTCGCGAAATACAGAGGCCCTTTCGGTGGGTCCCAGATGTCAGGTGGAGGTATCAAAGACTTGAGAAGGCGTACATAACAAGCTAGTGTACCAGTAAAGAGACGTTGCTGAGTTTTCGAAAAAAGAGAGACGTGCTCCTGTAGCTGGTTCGAATCCAAACATATACTATGACTATATATGGTGCTATGCTACTCTGCAAGTAATGAAACTGACATATCCAACGTTCGGTTATCCTCTTCTCTACTTACTCTGCCTAGCATCAGAAGCTCTGGCCACAGCAACCATGTCCGCTGGCTGCTCGTCCACCTACTCTTCAGCAGGCAACAACCAAATATGCGCCAAGTCTCCACCCGTACCATCGCCTGTGGGTCTCATCACACCCCCGCCGGCACACGCACCATAGCCGGTTGCTCATCGCAACCCGCTGCCGTTGGTGCGATGCCACTGCTGCAAATCACGCAGTGTCATCCGCCGCGTCTCAACCACAATCCTCAACCCTGGCCGAGTCTTCTACAAATGCCCGAATCATGGGGTAATAATATGCTTAAATGTGGTTCTGCTGCTTTCAGTTGCTAATTTTTTTAATAGTTTGGTTGATGATCTTCCAATTTGATTAGTGCAGAAAAGGGAAGATTCGTGTCATTTGTATTTCTGGGAAGTTGCTGGTGTGGGGGAGTGCAACTACGCTCATTATTTGGTTAGCCGAGGAATCCCAATACCAGCAAGTTGGGTGTTGGAGAAGTACCTGAAGGAACGGCAAAATAGATAGATGTAGAGCAGAAGGTTAAAGATGCAGTTCCTCTGATCATGGCTAAGCAACAGCTGTTGAACGGCCTTAACAACAATGAGGAGATGAAAGAGCTTGTGAAGATAATGGGCAAAATCTATATGCTCTGTAGGATGATTGTCTCTTTATTTGTAGTGTATGTAGCGCTCGTGATGTATTCAGTGGCTATGACATGAGCACTTTGCTGAAACTAGTAATGAATGAAACATGTGTAGCAGGCTAGGCGTAGTGTTGTGAACATCTAATGATTTCTATTAACGGAAATCAAGGGGTATCCCCTTTTGCTCATAAATAAATAAATAAATAAATAGCAGAGGCCCTTTTGGTAATAAATAAATAAATTAGCAGAGGCCCTGTCGGGTCAGCTTTGTTCTTATTCGAAGCCAACAGCAAACAATGTCATCAAATTCAAGTTTCACAGCCAAATATGAGTACAACTAAACAACAATGTAATCATGTTTTAGTCGTCATACAATCACCAAACACAAATCAGCATACATAACAAGTGATGTTCTCATAGGAAAATACTAAACAACATGTTCATCAGGTTTCAATTGTCATAGCAAACACATTTTCACATAGTAGATAAAAAAACTTCTTCTGACAGGAAAATACGACAAAAGCAATGTAATCATCATCCGCAGCAGCAGCGTCAACATCTTCGCCATGTGTATCAGTCTGAATCATAATTCCCCATGGTGTCATCTTCTTCTTCGTCCTCAACGTCATCGAACATTGGCTTCTTCTTGATCAACTCTTGTATATCCACAGCACGATGGGCAATCTTTTCGCCAGTGTCATTGACGTGATGGTTCTCAAAGATATTAGGAACACCTGTGTTATCTTGTACATCAGGAGCAGTGTAAGCATCATCTACTTCATTAAACGAATTCCTCTGCTCAAACCTTTGCAATACTCTCCAATCATCGCTACGTGCAAATGTGTCTTCCAAGAAAAATATATGTGTTGCTTGATTTGCCAAAATAAAAGGCTCGTTGGTCTGGTACGCCACCTTGACATTGATGGATTTGAAATAATCATCAGCTTTGGGTTTTGCGATCCTGGAAAACAGGTTATACCAATGATAGCACAACAGAACCACACACCGATGATCCTCGAAACTGGAGATATACTGCAACTGAACAATGTCTGTTATGTTAGCATACATTTCAGTTGTCTCTTTGTCATACGTATCCGTGCTCATGATGGCACTGTTTTGTGTCTTCCTGCCTTCGTCTCGTGCAAGGGTGTTGTAGCGCACATCTCCAACAACGCAAGATTCATAATGTCTTACCCGAGTATCAGGACCCATTGCTAGTGAGTAAAGGGCATCATCAACTGCCTGCCCATCCTCCCGCATCTTCTTAACCTATGGTTAGAAAATAGACAAGGTGATCATCCTATGTACTCAATATATTAAAAAAAACTGACAGTGCAATTCAAAAGCTTACATGGCTCTTGAACCATTTCGCAAATCCTGCCATAACCAGTTTGTCAGTGTTTCTTGGATTTTGCGGCAGTAACTCCTTTTTGTAGATGCTGCACAACATAGTGATCGCGTCAAACATCTAAATATATAAGAATGTGCTGCAAGTTTAGTAGATTACGATGTATAAGTTGTAGTACTTAGCACTTACTTGATATAAGGTAGTATCTCAGGACAGTTATTCAACACATACCAAACCATTTTGTACAAATCTTTAGGTTAGTCCTCTTGTCGACTCTTCCCCGTAACTCGAACACAATAATCGAAAACATTGAGCCCGGTATTGTCTTCATCCACCTCTTTGCTAAGCTGATCAGTTGTTTCAATGTAGTTTGAGTAGAATGTCAACGCTTCTGTAGCAATGTAGGCCTCTGCAATGGAACACTCGGGTCTAGCTCTATTCCTCACATAGCCCTTGAATGTGCCTAGCCGCCTTTCAATAGGGTACATCCAGCCATACTATACTGGACCTCTAAGTAGTGCCTCATTAGGTAGATGAACAACCAACTGCACCATCACATCAAAGAAGGCTGGAGGATATATCTTCTCAAGGTCGCATAGGATAGTTGGTATCTTGTCTCAAAGAAGCTCCAAAGCATCTATCCTGATATTTCTACTGCAGAGTTCCCTGAAGAATTGTCCCAACTCTGCAACTGCTCTGTATAAGTCAGGGCGGCCCAATCCTTTAAGGATAACAGGTAAAACCTTTGAAGTAGGATGTGGCAGTCCTTATTTTTCAATCCTTGTACCTTGTTTCCATCTGCACTGACTCTCCTTTCATGGTTGGAAGCAAATCCATGTGGGAATCTCACACGTGACAGGACCTCGCAGAATTCTTTTCTTTTTACCTTGTCCAAGACATACACAGCTGGTGCCATATCCCGTGGTTTACCTTCATCTTGCACATGCAAATCCTGTCTGATACCCAGGTGTGTCAAATCAATCCTAGATTTTAAGGTATCTTTCGTCTTGCCTTCAATTTTAAGAAGTGTGCCAATAATGCTGTCACATATATTTTTCTCGATGTGCATCACATCAATATTATGCCGCAGATCCAAATCTTTCCAATACTCCAAGTCCCACAAAGTGGACCTGCGGGTAAACAATAATTTCTCTTCTACCCTGCCACGCTTCCTTTTCCCGCTACCATTATCAGGATGGTTTCCTAGTGTAATATGCCTGACCTTCTCTAATTACACTTGCAACTCATCAGCGGTGAGCCTCTTTGGCGCATCACGGTTTTCATGCTTTGCATTGAACACATGTCTTCGGTATTTTCTAGGATGTGGCTTGTCCTTGGCAAGGAAACGACGGTGTCCAATGTAACAGATCTTGCTAAGTATTGAGTATGACAGCGGATTCCTGTCACAGCGAACACATGCATTGTAACCATGTGGCGTTCGCCCTGACATAGTGCCCAAAGCCGGATAATCATGGATGCACCAAATTATAATAGCACGTAGAAAGAAATCAGCTGGTGGGCTGCTATATAGGTCTCGAGTGAGAACACCCCTCCATAGCTGTTGAAGTTCCTCCACAAGAGGCTCCATGAACAAATCAAAATCCTTTCCAGGACTTTTTGGACCTGGAATGAGCAAGGCCATCATGTAGTTTGATTCTTTGGTGCAGACATTTGGAGGCATATTGTAAGGGATAACAAGAACTGGCCACATGCTATATGTGGTGCTCTGGTGGCCAAATGGGTTAAATCCATCTGAAGCTAAGCCAAGTCTAATGTTTCTTGGGTCAGCAGCAAACTTTTCGTGCTTTTGATTGAAGCTTTTCCACTCACTACCATGTGATGGATGGCTCATTACATTCTGATCTCTGTACTCCTGGTTCCTAGAATGCCACAGTACATCCTCTCTTGTTTCAGCATCATGAAACAACCTCTGCAATCTTGGTGTAAATGGAAAATGTCTCAGAACATTATGAGGAATCCTCTTCAAAGCATCGCCATCTTTCCATTGCATTTGGGGCATACACTTAAGTTGGCATAATCCTTCCAGAACAGAGCACAATTATTCTTACAAACATGGATCATATCATATCCAATTCCAACTGCACGAAGGAAATTCTTCATTTTACTGCAGGTGTGTGGCAGCTGAGACGCATCTGGGAAAGCAGCCAACATCGCATCAAATGATTTGTTGGTCATCCGCTCAGATGTCTTCACCTGAATAAAGGTGACCATAGCTGAGAATACTGACACCTTATTTCCTGGGGTGACAACCACGTGGCATTGTTCCAACATGCGGGCCCACCGTTTTTCTTCTACAGGTGAAAGTTCACGGAATGCACGAGCATTTTGTAGTATTGTTTCAATGTTGGTCAAACTCACTGGCTCCGCCACCACCTCCTCCTCCTCTTCCACCTGAGCATTAGGCAGATCAAGATGGTGATCTGTTGCTTCCACGTAGTCAATAACATTGACGTTCACAGCTTCACCATGTTGAACCCACCTAGTATATGTGACCGACATCCCATACAAGTGTAGATGATTTTTCACAGTTGACCGGGGTCTTGTAATTGAATTCATACAACTGCTACATGGGCAGAGCACATCTGATTTGGGACCACCGTACTCAGCTCTGATAAAGTTCATGAAGTTTTCAACCCCCTCGACATATGTAGTGGAGAATCTTCGAGCAGAAGTTCTCCAAATCATGTCCATCTATTAGACATACAAATTAGTTCTTCTACTAGATATTACAGGAAAAACGTATATGTTTTTTTATGAAGTCCATAAGAAAATACCTAGGTCGATGTCTAAAGCTATGGCAAGATATTTGGAAGAGCAGATCTAAGTAAAAAAATATATGTAAAGCTAATTCAGCAAACAGATTTGAGTCCTAAATTATTGCAGGCTATTTCAGCAGTCAATGAGGCCGAGCACACAGCCATCAAACTATCGAAGGCCATTGCAGCAACAAAGATCGAGTATAAAAAGGTGTAGAGCTATTTCACCTAACAGATTGGCTACTAGACCATGGCAATCTACATCACAATAAATATATGGCAGGATATTTTAGCACCTAATCGGCCCTGGCATGCCATCTCAGCTAAGCAGATTGAGTGCAGAACAGGGCAAGGAAGCTTCTTAAGCAGAGCATATTGACTGTAAACTACTTCGGCAAACAGTGAGATTAACATCGTTTATCAGCTAATATTCAGCTCTACACCGACATGCACGGGGCCTCAGTCTAGAATGCGTGTACCGTGGGAGAAGCTGACCGCCGTGCGTCTCCACACGAACGTCGCCAGCGGTGGCGGCGCTGACCGCCGTGCGCCTCCACAAGAACGTCGCCAGCGGTGGCGGTGCGGCTAGAGGACGACAGTCTACGAGAGCGTACTATGGGAGCGAGACGATCGCCGTGCATCCCCTCGACGAACTGCGGCGCCAATGTATCGGCGTGGCAGGGAGGGCGGCTTTGGTGGAGGGAATGGAGTTGAGGGGGATGGGGAGAGGGGGGTTTTGGGAATATTATTGGCTAGTTGGCCGAAGGGCGGTTGAATCTAGGATTTGGGAGGAATTTTTGGGTGGGGGAGGATTTTCACGTAGTGGGCGGGGGGAGTTTGGCGCATGGTCGGTTTCACCAAGTGCAGTCCCACGTGTCAGTGAAGAGGCAAGCCGAAGCGCGTTCCGTTTGCGTGAGCTGTGTGTAGGACCGAACGTGTGTGGGGTGCAATGCGACCGCGATAGGGGTGCTATGTGTGTACCGCATTTTTTCCTTTTAAATTAGGTGCTTCGCCCCCTAAAACAAACTTGTTGCTTCGTGCGATCCATCGATACTACTACTAGTAATCCGGTAATCCCGACTAAAACGGCGAGGCCGGGTCTTTTCCCGCGTGATATGCTAGGAGATTGGCTTAGTTGGGTTTTTTAGGACGAGTAATGCTACACCTACATAGTCCCAGTTACGTAATTAACATAATGGGACATGTGTGAGCTGTTGATTGTAGATTGGGGGGAGTGAGGGGCCCACCACCATGAAAATCATTGAGGAGAGAAAGAGGCAATTTACGTTAACCCTTTCGTTGGTTCCCGTAGATGTAGAAAGATGTGAAATGCGTGAATGTGCATTTGCAGATAAGGCCTTCCCTCGTTCATCCTTTTCTCCCACAACATCTTGATCTTCCGTGCAACGCTCGGGCATCTTGCTAGTACTCCTACATTATACTATATTATTATGAAAGTTCATATACACCGGCCGAGATTAATATAAACACGACAGATTTTCATTACATTTCGAACTTTTATAGGACAGAAAAATAAAAGAAACCCGACCCTAAACCTATTCTACGGCGGTGATCGACGTCCTCCATCTGCGATCGCCATGTACCGGGGCGGGGTTCAAGACCCGTGAAGTGAAGGTGCGGTCTGCGGCGAGGAAAAGTAGAACACGGGAGACGGACCGGCCAGTTGGCACATCATGCCCTGCTGCCTCCCATGCCCTACTCATCCTCAGAGGAGTCCCCAACCTCGGCGGTGCCGGATGTTGCACGGCGGCAAGTAGGACGCGTGGATGACGGTGCTCCCATCGTCGGCCGCCAGCGTGGCCACCACTTGTGCGGCGACTTGAGCGAGGGCGGCGACCTCGACCTCCATCCCCGAAGACAAGCTCTCCCGTAGAGCGTTCGCGCTTGCGGTGATGGAGGATGTGGTGCCAGGTAGGAGGACGATGCGCTATGGTGTGGAGGTTAACTGGGAGTTGCCGCATTAAGTAGCGCATTCCGGTGAGGCCAAGCATCCTGGTGCATCATTAAGTTGCCGGAGTTGGTTCCTCGGTGTGACGCCCCGAGACCGATGCGCCAGGTGTCTTCCAGTTTATTCGTTGTTGTTGCCTTGTCATTCGCTTGCATGTTGCATCTTGCCATGTCATCATCCGCATTACATCGTCATGTTTTCAAAACTTGCATTCGTCCGGGTTCCCCAGTTCCGTCTGTTGTCCGTTCTGAGCCCAACCACACTCGCACGCGCCCACGGCATGTCCGAAATATTATTTTTATAAGTGGCCGGAAAAATGTTCTCGGAATGGGTTGAAAGTTGGCATGCGGTGTTGTCGTGTTGTTGGTAGTCCGCCTGCCAAGTTTCATCGCATTTGGAGTTCGATTGATGCCCCAACGGATAACTATAGCGGCAGTATAGCGGCTCTATCGTCGGACGTTTTCGGTCTCCGGAAACAGACGTCGGGCCTCTCTCTCTCCTCTGCTCTCAGCCCGAGGCCTTCTGCAGAGCCCACATGCTCAAACCTACCCCTCCTCACATCCGGAGCCGTCGGATCGTGATCAGAGGCTCCGAAAACCCCCCTAAACCCCCTAACCCTAGATCTGCCCTATTTAAAGCACCCCCCTTCCTTTTTTGGGCAACCCTACCCACTCCTCCTATTTTTCCGCGCCTCCACCTGCCTCCAGCCACCGCCAGCATCGTTTTCAGCACCGGCAAGCCATGCGCCGCCAGTTGGCGAGTCGCCATGGCCCAGCCGCCGCCTGCACAGCCGCTTCCCTCCACTCCCGTGCCTCCACTTGTACCCGCCACTTCACCCGCGCCTCTGCGCGCCGTGCGGCCCGCCAGGACCTAGATCGGGGCCCTGGAAGCCCATCTGGGCCCGACCGCTGTGCCCCATTCGCCCCGCGCCGCCACCTGACCTCCTCGCCGGAGTTGAGTACACTGGGTGCCACGCCTCTCTCTTTCCCCTGCCCCTCGTTCTTCCTCTCTCTCTCACAAAGCTCTCTCTCTCTCCCGTGTCGCGCAGGGCCTCGGAGGTTCGTTGCGCCGCCGGATGGAGTTCGCCGGAGCTCGCGACCTTCGTCGTTTCTTCGCCCGGACATGTGCCGCCCTCATTGTCCTTGCCCACATCCGATCAGATCCGGTGCCTAGGGGCCGGATCCACCCATCCCCGTCGTCAGCCGGACCCATCCCCGCCACCTGCCGCCGTCCCCTCGCCGGAATCCATCGATCGTCGCCGTGTCGTTCCTCCTCTGATTCTCGACGCCCGCATTGACTGCGCCGCAAGCGTACATCTACAGGGCTAGCAGGCTAGCTGCACGCCTTGCAGCCCAACGGGTCCACCTCAACACCGACCTGGGCCTGAGCCCATGGTGAGGCCCCAGCGCCTCCTTTGTTTTTTATTTCTCTCTGCTGGCCCATTATGCTTCAGATTCGTCCCGCATGTGTTTATTTCCCTTCTGCGAATTTAGCATTTAATCCTAACATAGCACTTTTACATAAAAGCCCTTGCATTTCATGCATATCCTAACTCCACAACTGTGCATCACATGTAAATAACTTATATATGTAAAATGCTTAAAATTATGTCTAGTTTCATAATATACAACTTTCAGCCATGTTTAAAATGTTTAAACTAATGTTTGTTTAAATTTGCTTAAATAACTTGTTAAAATGTTTTAGTTCATAACTAAATAACCGTAGCTCCAAATTTGACAAACTTTATATGTAAATCGGGTAGAAAAATGCATAGATTATCATGGTGACTTTACTTTGCATGTTTAACAACTATAAAATATGGTTTAGGGAAGAACAGTACCAAACCTAAAATATGCATATGGGATTTACCGGAATTGTTGTTCGTTGTTTCCGGCCTCATTTAAACTTGCCTAGATAGGTAGTTTTGTTGTGCTTCACCCCTTGTCATGTTCAACAACATTTAATATTGTTGAGTACATAAACGGGAGAGAACTAAATAAGTCACGTGGCGTTTCGTCAATATGCAACTCATTGCATATTGAGCTCCACTTAATTTGTAGGATTGTTTTGTGCACTTTGCCATGCCATGCCTCTTTAAACCGGACATGCATCATAATTGTTTGTGCATCATGCCATGTTTATGTGGTGGTTGTTTACTATGTTGTTTTCTTCTTTCCGGTGTTGCTTCTTCGGGTTAGTTCTGATAACGTCGCGTTTGTGAGGATTCGTTCGACTTCGTCCATTTGTATTCTTAATGGACTTGTTCTTCTTCCTTGCGGGATCTCAGGCAAGATGACCATACCCTCCAAATCACTTCTATCTTTGCTTGCTAGTTGTTCGCTCTTTTGCTTTGCTGCGGTACCTACCACTTGCTATATCATGCCTTCCATATTGCCATGTCAGCCTCTAACCCACCTTTCCTAGCAAACCGTTGTTTGGCTATGTTACCGCTTTGCTCAGCCCCTCTTATAGCGTTGCTAGTTGTAGGTGAAGCTGAAGTAGTGCCTAGGATATCTTTCCGACAGATGCATGATATGAGATTGGGGTTCGACGTCTAGTGGCCCGCCGATCCACGATTGGTTTTACAGTGGTCTCGTTGTGTCTTAAAGAGTCCTTGGCTATGCTGACTCGGGGACGCTTCATATGCCATGTGCACTGCCTTTTACATGATGGTGTTGTACGATCGAGCCTGTGTGGGCCCCACCACGAAATCTTCGGACGAAATCTCTATCATATGTTTGTTCCGGCTTATTTTGCAAGCCAATCCTTTGTTTTGTTTTGAGTTGTGCTATTAGAGTTGCTTTGAAGTCAAGTGTTGATTCCATACCTTTCCTAAGCGGTGTTCTCATATTTCTTTGTGAATACTAATTCTTCTTGATCATCGAGTTAGTCATCTCAATTTCTTCTCAACTGACGTGTTTCTCTTCAAGTGGATTCGATCATTTCAATATTCGCAAGATCAAATTATCAGTTCTTTGCAAACGGTGTTTGCTTCATCCATACCAAGTTGCCTTTGTTTTCCCTCCCTCCCACCCTTTTTCTTCAAGGACTAAGATTTCTTAATCAAGTATCCATCTTATTGATGTGAAGTCTCTCCATTCTTCTCCATCAATATTCTTATTCGGTGATTCTCAGGAAGATACTAACGGAGCTTCAAGTTTATCATTCTTCGTTCTATTTCTCCTCCAGTGGATTCAATTCAAGCTTTCGGTGTTGATCATATTCTTTTCCTTATTTCAAATGTTTTGTCATGCCGGTGCACACCCCTAACCATTCACTTCTCGCTATTCAATAGTTCCTGAGTGCCGAACATATCTCAGAAGATTCATGTTTCCTTTCTCAATCCATTCAAGTTATTTCGAGGTTGTTATCCCATTCAAGCCATTTAATTCAACCGGTGCAATATCTCTTTTCAAGCAATCGTTTCAACGGTGTTTCTTTTGAGTGGGCCCTAACCCACAGGTCTTTTCCCAGGATCTTACCTGACTCTTCTAATTTTCCCAGAGCTTTTCAAATTCATTTCAAAGTTTAACGTAAGAATGATTTGTCATCAGTCAAATGTATTTCTCCAAGATCTGTCAAATTCTTGTCATCATCGGTTCAACCTTTCTAATTGTCATCCCTGAGTATCTCAACAATTCATGGTGGTGTTTCCCATCGTCATTCTCTGCATTTGAAGATCGAAGGAGAGTTTTTCCTCCAAATCTTATCCGTTCTTCCAAAGATGAGAAGTTCAAGCTTGACGCCATCCTCTCATAATTGTTTTCGATTGTGAGAATTCTTTTCATCCATCCAGAGCAATTCAGGAGTCTTTTTAGTTTGATTCTCTGGAGCCCATCATCTCAGAATTATTCATTCCAGCTTTCAGCTCTCGTTATCCAAATCTTACCGGTGCATCGTTCAAGTGTTCTCTAATCAGTTCATGATATCTTTGTTCGCTTGTATCTAAATTCCATCAAGTATCTTCATTCGTTTTGCCAATTCTTCCCGGTGATTCATGCCTTTGCTACGTTCATTTTCAATTCTTACGGTGGTTCGTTCAAGAGTTCTCTTCCTTGGTTATTTATCAATTCATTCGTTCTTTCCAATCCTACATGTGGTTCATTGAAGACATTCGCAAGTTGGCGCTATATTTATCTTAATCCTTTCTACGAGAATAAGTAGTATGCAAAATCCGTTGCTTGTCATCAATTTAAATTGGTGAAGGATAAGCATAATGTAATTCTTATTCTTGTTTCATCAAGTAAATTCAATTCCTTATTCCGGAGGCTCATCAAGTTCTCGGTTTCAATTGTTTCATCTTTTCTTTCCCGGAGTTCCAAGATCTCTCAATTATATCACCATGAAGCCCCATCTAAATCGTTTCAAGGCTCCTACCGGAGTTCCTTTCAACTTATCTACCGTTTGATCATTCTTGTATTACCGGAGTTCTTCATGGAGGTTCTACATGATGGTTCAGCAGGGATTTAATTCCTTCTCGAAGTGCTCATAAAGATTATTTTTAGAGGAGCTCAAGTATTCTTCATCTTGCATTCCGAAGTGCAATTCCTTCTACCTTATCTTTTGAGGTGGTGTTATGGCATTCTTGATAATTTCCCTTTGTGTTTCATGATTCACAAGTTTTCCAAGAGTGACATATCTAAATCCATCATTTTCTCTTCGCTCAAGACATCTTTTCAACCCATTAATCTCTTCTTGGCAGTTATCTTGGGTTATATTTCAACTTAAGCCTTCCCTAAGGATTGTTGCTATTATGGTGCTTATAAATGTAACACCCTCGATGCGACTATATCTCCCACGTGTCGAGGCATGACTTAGAGGCATAATCGCATTGAAGACATATGTCGCAAGTAAGGCAATCTTCACAACATCCCATGTAATATAAATAATAAAGGGGAGATAACATAGTTGGCTTACACTCGCCACGTCAATCAAGGTACATAAATAACATTACATCATCCGAACACTCATGGCCCGACTACGGCGCCAAAATAAAAGATAACCCAACATGCGACACGGTCCCGATCACCCCCAACTGGGCACCACTACTAATCATCAGGAAAAGAAACATAGTATCGTTGAGAGTCCTCGTCGAACTCCCACTTGAGCTCAAGCGCGTCACCTGGAGCAGAATCATCAGGCCCTGCATCTGGTGTAATAGTAATCTGTGAGCCACAGGGACTCAGCAATCTCGTACCCTCGCGATCAAGACTATTTAAGCTTATGGGTAAGGCAAGGTAAATATGGTGGAGCTGCAGCAAACGACTAGCAAAAATGGTGGCTATCCTGTTCGCAAAAGAGAGCGAGAAGAGGAGGCAAAGCACGAGCGAGAAACTAGAGGACAACCTGCGCAAACATTACTCCAACACCGTGTCCACTTCCCGGACTCCACTGAGAAGAGGCCATCACAGTAACTCACACGGTTGATTCATTTTAATTAAATTAAGGTTGAAGTTATCTACAACCGGACATTAACAAATTCCCATCTGCCCATAACCGCAGACACGGCTTTCGAAAGTTCAAATCCCTGCAGGGGAGTCCCAACTTAGCCCATGACAAGCTCTCACGGTTAATGAAGGAATAGACCTCCTCCCGAGACGTTCCGATCAGACTCGGTATCTCGGTTCTTCAAGACACTTCGACAGGTTAAAACAAGTCCAGCAACACCGCCCGAATGTGCCGACAAATCCCGATAGGAGCTGCACATATCTCGTTCTCAGGGCACACTCAGATTGTCCAAACTTCCGGCAGGCCAGCCCAGAGTTGCCCCTGGTGGCCACCGGCGGCTGACGAGGTGGACCAACACTCAAAGGAGCACTGGCCCGGGGGGGTTTAAAATAAGATGACCCTCGGGCTCCGGAAACCCAAGGGAAAATAGGCTAGGTGGGAAATGGTAAAACCAAGGTTGGGCATTACTAGAAAAGCTTTAATCAAGGCGAACTATCAAGGGGTTCCCATTATAACCCAACCGCATAAGGAACGCAAAAATCCGGGAACATAACACCGATATGACGGAAACTAGGGCGGCAAGAGTGGAACAAAACACTAGGCGAGAGGCCGAGCCTTCAACCCTTTACCAAGTATATAGATGCATTAAGATAACATGGTAATATAATGATATCCCAACAATTAAATAAATGTTCCAACAAGGAACGGCCTCCAATCTTCACCTGCAACTAGCAACGCTATAAGAGGGGCTGAGCAAAGCGGTAACATAGTCAATCAACGGTTTGCTAGGGCAAGGTGGCTTAGAGGTTTGACATGGCAATTTGGGAGTCTTGAAAGCAAAAGGTAGGCATCGTAGCATGGCATACAAAAGAGCGAGCATCTAGCAAAGCAAAGATAATAGTGATTTCGAGGGTATGATCATCTTGCCTGCAAAGTTGTCAGAGTTGACTGGATATTCGAAAGAAAACTCAACGGGCTCCTCATTAGCGAACTCATCTCCCGGATCTACCCAAACAAGACAAACAAGCAACAAGGACACAATCAACCACGTGCAAGGCTCAAACAATATGATGCAAAGATGATATGCTAAGCGGGATGTGATGCAGAATGCATATGCAAGATTTGACAAGGGATGCATGAAGCTTGCCTCAACTTGGAAAACCAAGTGTGCCACTGGAAAGATGAGATGAAATCTCTTGAAAACGATATAAAGAACGCCGGAATCGGAGTTACGGTTTGGAAATGGCAAGCAATTCAAATATGACCACGTTCTGCGATTTACAGCAAGTAGCCATCTAAATGCAATGAGATGAACATGCTACAGCACCCAAACATGACAACAAAATACATGGCAGGGATGCATTCAAGATGCTTAACAAAAGTCTAGCATTGAGCTACGGCCAATTCAACCATCAACAGGCTCAAACAAGTATGGAAAAAATGCATATGGTAAACAGATTTCAGACTTAGTGAAATTAACACTTGTCTGGAATTTCAGATCAGATAGCACTCTTCGGAGCAACAAAACTACATGCTACAGGATCTGAAGATGGCAAAGTAAAATATGTCATGGAGCTACTCAAAAAGCTTAACAAAAGTCCCTTAGTGACCTTGAGCCAAAAGGGATCAGACAACACATTTGCAAGCATGTGAACATAGCAAAAGCATAATGAGTTTCAGACTTAGTGAAAACTGGCACATGCTGAAAACAGGTATCAAGTAGGCATGTTTACGAGCTCGATGCACTCACTACGGAGAAAGTCATGAAAAGCTAAGCATACACCCATCAAGAACACACAAAATTCAAGCTATACATGGAAAGAACAATAGCATAGCTTGCACGGATCAACTACAACATCGTCGGCAAAATCGCTAACAAGTAGACAATCTGCCCAGATTCACGAAGTAGCAAAAGTAGAGCTCGATTGACTCAAGCTAGCGTGCTCCATAATTGCAAACAAAGACATGGATGGATAGAGCACTACAAGATTAACAGAACATCATTACTGATCATCCTCAAAAGAGGCACGGATCACTAGGAAACAACATGAACATATGGCAACTTGGGATAAACAGATCAATGACTTAGTGGAATTGCCAAGTCCCTGAAACCAGGATTACCAAGTGCCTCACTTTGCAAGCTTGTGCTAGTCACCACACACATCACAAAAATACATGGGTTGGACCTCTGGAAAGATGGCAAAACCCTTAACAAAACATATGTAGAGCTCATGGGCATATCGTGCACACAATAATCATGGCAAAAATGACAAATCTCTAAATGGAGCAGCAGATCTGACAATTATCTCAAGTAGCACTCTTCTAACAGCATTTCGGGCATCAAGATGAACTCAAATGAAAATGATGCAATGGAATGAAATGATGTAATCTCTGAGACGAACATTTTGATATGCTATATGCTCAAAACGGACCTACGGATGCAAAGTTACGATGCGATGAACAGGAGCAAAAATATTAGGGACTTTGGGAAAACTGAGAGGTCAACCCCTAGGGTTTCAGATCCAGATCGGATCTCGCCGGAGCACGGACGTCGAGGTTTGTCGGAGCGGCTTGTATCTCGCCAGAGAGGAACTTGGAGGGCGCCGGAGGAGGAGGAAGACGCGGTGGTGTGGCCGCGGTGAGGTGCGGCGTTCCCGGCGGGCGCGGATGGCGGTGGTGGCCCGCCGGAGCGACGAGGCGGCGCGGACGGTCGCCGACGCCGGCGAGGGACGCGGCGGCCGGCACGGAAGGCGAGGGCGAGCCGGGTGGTTGGCGGCGGGACGGCGAACGGGCACAGGCGGCGACGCGCCTTCGGGTCGGGGAGGGCCCGCGGCGGGTTTGCGGGCCGGCGGCGGGGAGATGCGGCCGGGCCAGTGGGGTCGCGCCACATGGCGGCGGCGGGGGCAGATCCGGACGTGTCCGGCGATACGTAAATTTGTCCGCCGGCGCGTGGAGACGAAGGGGACTAGGGTTTTGGAGAGGGGATCCGCGAATTTCGGGAAGGGACTATATATAGGCATAGGAGGAGCTAGGAGAGTCCAAATGAGGTGCAGTTTTCGGCCACGCGATCGTGATCGAATGCTCTAGATGATGGAGAGGGTTTTGGTGGGTTTTGGGCCAACTTGGAGGGGTGTTGGGCTGCAACACACACGAGGCCTTTTTGGTCCCTCGGTTAACCGTTCGAGTATCAAACGAAGTCCAAATGGTACGAAACTTGACAGGCGGTCTACCGGTAGTAAACCAAGGCCGCTTGGCAAGTCTCGGTCCAATCCGGAAATGTTTAATCCCCACACACGAAATAAAGGTAGAAATGACCACCGGAGGAGAACGAAGCACCGGAATGCAAAACGGACAATGGGGAAAATGCTCGAATGCATGAGATGAACATGATATGAGATGCATGACAACGATAACAACACACGGAGACAAAGACCCGGACCCGAGAAAATAAAATAACTTAAGGCCGGAAACGGCAAGAGTTGTAGTACATATTGGGAAAGTTACATCCGGGGTGTTACAACACTCCACCACTATGAAAGGATCTCGTCCCGAGATCTAGGACTGAAAGAACACCGAGTATTCAGAACGGAGGTGATCCTCGCGTTCCGAGGTAGCTTCACGGTCGGAATGGTGTGACCACTTGACTTTGAGGAATTTGATTGACTTGTTGCGAGTCTTGCATTCAGTCTCTTCAAGAATAGCAACGGGGTGCTCACGATATGAGAGATCTTCTTGGAGCTCAATGTCCTCGAAGTTGACAGTGCGGTCAGGAGTCCTGAAGCACTTTCGGAGCTGAGAGACATGGAACACATCATGAACATTTGCAAAGTTTGAAGGAAGCTCAAGTTGATAGGCGAGATCGCCTCTCTTGCTGACAATCTTGAAAGGTCCCATGTATCTGAGGGCAAGCTTCCCTTTGATACCGAAGCGACGAGTACCTTTCATAGGAGAGACGCGGAGGTAAACATGATCTCCGATCTCGAAAGCCAAATCACGGTGCTTACCATCATAGTAGCTCTTCTGGCGGGATTGGGCTGCTTTGAGGTTATCTCGAATGACTTTGCACATTTCCTCTGCCTCTGTGATTAAGTCATTACCCAGCAGCTGACGTTCACCGCTTTCAGACCAGTTGAGAGGGGTACGACACTTCCTGCCATACAGAATTTCAAATGGGGCCTTGCCCGAACTTGCTTGAAAACTATTGTTGTAGGAGAATTCAGCATAAGGAAGACAATCCTCCCACTTCATGCCGAAGGAGATCACACAAGCCCTGAGCATATCTTTAAGAATCTGGTTGACACGCTCGACTTGACCGCTAGTTTGAGGATGGAAAGCTGTGCTGAAGCGGATGTTGGTGCCCATGGCCTTCTGAAAAGAATCCCAAAACTTGGAGGTAAAGATGCTGCCACGGTCTGAAGAGATCACTTGTGGAATACCGTGCAGAGAGACAATTCGAGAGGTATAGAGTTCCGCCAATTGAGCGGCAGTGATTAACTCTTTGATAGGCAGAAAGCGAGCCACTTTGGTGAGTTTGTCTATGACAACGAATATAGCATCATTGCCACGTTTGGACTTTGGAAACCCAGTCACGAAGTCCATTTCAATGTGGTCAAACTTCCATTCTGGAATGGCAAGAGGTTGGAGGAGACCAGCTGGCCTTTGGTGTTCTGCCTTCACTCTTCTGCAGACATCACATTCATTCACGAACTGAGCAATCTCGCGCTTCATTCGAGTCCACCAATAAGCCTGCTTAAGGTCCTGATACATCTTTCTGCTCCCAGGGTGGATGGAGAGGAGAGAATTGTGAGCCTCGTTCATGATCACTTTACGGAGGTCACCTTTGGGTACAACAATACGATCCTCGAAGAAGAGAGTATCCTTGTCATCAAGGCGGGAGCACTTGTACTTGGGTTGACTCTTGGCAATCCCAATCTTCACCTTTTTCACCATAGCATCAAGAAGCTGAGCTTGGCGAATTTGGTCTTCCAAGGTAAGAGAGACTTGAAGGTTGGCGAGGAAACCTTGAGGAACAACTTGCAGATTAGGTTTGCGGAAAGCCTCACAAAGCTCGGGTTGATAAGGCTTGAGAATCAGGCTGTTGCAGTAAGCCTTCCTGCTCAATGCGTCAGCAATCACATTGGCCTTCCCTGGAGTATACTCGATACTCGGATTATACTCTTGAATCATTTCGACCCATCGAGTTTGTCTAAGGTTGAGATTAGGCTAAGTGAAGATGTACTTGAGACTCTTGTGATCAGTGAAAATGTCCACTTTCCTTCCCAATAAGAGATGTCTCCAAGTCAAAAGAGCATGCACAACAGCCGCCAACTCAAGATCATGAGTGGGGTAGTTCTTCTCATTGGGCTTCAATTGGCGAGAGGTATAAGCAACAACTTTCTTCTCTTGCATCAACACTGCGCCAAGACCTTGGAGAGAGGCATCACAAAATACCTCGTACGACTTGGATTCATCAGGCGGAGTCAGGACTGGAGCAGTGATCAATTTCTCTTTCAAAGTGTTGAAAGCAATGTCACACTCCGGAGACCAAACGTACTTGACATGCTTCTGGAGAAGATTTGAGAGAGGCTTCGTGATCTTGGAAAAGTTTTCAACGAATCTTCGACAGTAGCTTGCGAGACCGAGGAAGCTACGGAGTTGCTTCACGTTCTGAGGAGGTTCCCAATTCAAAATTGTAGACACCTTCTCAGGATTCACGGTAATGCCCTTGGCAGAGATGATATGACCAAGATAAAGAACCTCATCGAGCCAAAATTCGCACTTGGAGAACTTGCCGTAGAACTGATGTTCTCTGAGCTTATCCAGTACCAAACGCAAGTGCTTGGCATGATCTTCCTTGTTCTTCGAGAAAACCAGAATGTCGTCGAGATAGACCAAAACGAAGTCATTGGTGTAGGTGTTGAAGATGAAGTTCATCATGTGAGAGAAAGTCGGAGGAGGGTTGACGAGGCCAAAAGACATGACAGTGTATTCATATGACCCATAGCTTGTCCTGAAAGCCGTCTTGGGAATATCTTGCTCGCGGATTCGAATCTGATGATAACTGAAAGCACAAGTGCTCCCTAGGTGGTTTTGATAATTTATGACAACATATCTCTTGTTGGACTAACATTTCTATCTAGCATGTTTCAGATAAGTTCAACAATGGAGTGGCATGGACTAAAGGTTGTGGGAACTCCTTCAAGATGCTAAGGACAAAGGATTGGCTAAAGCTTAAAGCTCAAGACTCTTCACTTTACATTTTAGTGATCCAAGATCACATTGAGTCCATAGGAAAATCCAATACTATCAAGGAGGGATGAGGTGTTGCTTAATGAGCCTCTTGCTTCATGTGCTTAATGATATGCTCCAAAATCCTCAGCTACTTTCCCACTTCCACATATGACCTAAACCCTAAGCCAAACTCGGTCCTACCGATTCTTCCTATCCGGCGCCATCGAGTTTCACTTGTCATAAGCCACTGCCGAACCCTAGCAATTCGGTTGTACCAATAGGGATCTCGGTCTCACCGAGATGGGATTACAAACTCTCTGTTTCCCTTTCATAACTTTTCGGTCTCACCGAAAGAGCGGATCGGTCCCACCGAGATTGCAATGTAAATTCAGTGTTTCCTTTTTGTAACTTTTTGGTCTCACCGAAAGAGCAAATCGGTCCCACCGAGTTTGCCTGACCAACTCTCTGGTTAGCTAATTACCAAATTCGGTCTCACTGAGTTTGTGTAATCGGTCTCACCGAGATTACGTTATGCCCAAACCCTAACCATATCGGTCCCACCGAGTTGCATGTCAGTCCCACCGAAAATCTCTAACGATCACTAGGTTTACATTTTCGGTCCGACCGAGTTTGTTGATTCGGTCCCACCGAGATTGGAAAACTGTGTGTAACGGTTGGATTTTGTGTGGAGGCTATATATACCCCTCCACCTCCTCTTCACTCATGGAGAGAGTCATCAGAACAGCTACACAATTCCAACTCATATGTTCTAAGAGAGAACCACCTACTCATGTGTTGAGATCCAGACATTCCATTCCTACCATATGAATCTTGATCTCTAGCCTTCCCAAGTTGCTTTCCACTCAAATCTTCTTTCCACCAAATCCAAATCCTATGAGAGAGAGTTGAGTGTTGGGGAGACTATCATTTGAAGCACAAGAGCAAGGAGTTCATTACGTACACACCATTTGTTACTTCTTGGAAATTGGTGTCTCCTAGATTGGCTAGGTGTCACTTGGGAGCCTCCGACAAGATTGTGGAGTTGAACCAAGGAGTTTGTAAGGGCAAGGATATCGCCTACTTCGTGAAGATCTACCGCTAGTGAGGCAAGTCCTGTGTGGGCGATGGCCATGGTGGGATAGACAAGGTTGCTTTTTCGTGGACCCTTTGTGGGTGGTTGCTTCTTCGTGGACCCTTTGTGGACTCGCGCAACTGTTACCCTTTGTGGGTGGAGCCCTTTGTGGACTCGCGCAACCGTTACCCTTTGTGGGTTGAAGTCTCCATCAACGTGGATGTAGGATAGCACCACCTATCCGAACCACGGGAAAAACATCCGTGTCTCCAATTGCGTTTGAATTCTCCAAACCCTTCCCTTTACATTCTTGCAAGTTGCATGCTTTACATTCCGCTGCTCATATACTCTTTGCATGCTTGCTTGATATGTATTGTGTATGTTGAAATTGTCCCTAAACTCCACTTAAACCGAAAAAGGTTAAAAATTGCAACTTTAGCATTAAGTGTCTAATCACCCGCCTCTAGACACATCTACTTCTAGATCCTACAGGTGGTATCAGAGCTTTGGTCTCCATTGCCTTGGTTTAATCACCATTGGAGGAAGATGGATGTGTCTACATTAGGGAGTCTTAGACATAGAGTGCCTATTCTTGATGGAGAGTATTTTCATGAGTGGAAAAATGAGATGCTTGTAATCTTCAATCAATATCATTTGAACAAGTATATTGCTAGCCCTTGTGCACGTCATATTGATCCTTTTCATCCTACCCTAGATGAAGATATTGACATGATTCGCAATCTTAGAACTATTGAGCTCATCATTAGAGGATTGCCCAAAAATTTGATTGCTAGTTTGCCTACTCTAAATTGTGCCTATACTATATGGAAATTTCTTGAGGAACGATTTCCCGATCATTCCTTGAAAACTTTGGATGAAATTCTCCATAAATCTATTGCCTTGAGTAAGGTGAACTCTAGTGATCCTAGTTTTGGTAATTGTCTATTTGAACTTACCAATCTTAAGCATGCTAAAGGAGATGTTGGAATCATTAATGATATCATATTCAAAGCTATAAGAATTCATAAAAGTGACCACTTTGATGATCATTTATCTAATGAATTACCCTCTCTAGGAAATGATGAGTCACAAGATCATGATGAACATGGATACTATGATGATGATGATAGTGACTTCGATCTTGATGATGCAATGAGACATTTTGGTCTTATGGCAAATCTTCGGGGATATGAATCAGGAGGAAAGGAATGGGTTCTTGATAGTGGATGTACTGATCATATGACCGGAGATGAAGAGATGTTTCGTGAGCTTGCTGAAAATGACGGCCCTCGAAAATATGTCACCTTTGGTGATAATTCAAAGGGTAAAGTGGTTGGCCTTGGTAAGGTGGACATCTCACATGATAGTTCCATTCAGAATGTCATGCTCGTTGAATCTCTCGGCTACAACTTACTTTCAGTATCTAGACTTGCTGATTTCGGTTTGAATGTCCTATTTACTGAAGTAGATTGCCAAGTATTTCGTCGAGACAATCATAAAATGGTCTTTACCGGTATGCGTAGAGGTGATCTTTACATTGTCGATTTCTCTAAAAAGGCACAACCTAAAACTTGCTTTGTTGCTAAATCCTCAAAAGGTTGGTTGTGGCATAGACGACTAGGTCACGTTGGCATGAGAAACCTTGACAAGCTTATTAAAGGAAATCATATCCTTGGAGTTAACGATGTCATATTTGATAAGGATAGACTTTGCAGTGCTTGTCAAGCAGGTAAACAGGTTGGAGCAAGACATCCCGTGAAGAACATCATGACCACAAGGAGGCCACTCGAGCTACTTCACATGGATCTTTTTGGTCTAGTTATAGTTGATGATTTTTCAAGATTTACGTGGGTGTTCTTTCTTAATGACAAGTCGCAGGTCCAGAAGATCTTCAGAAACTTCACTAGGAAGGCCCAAAATCAGTTTGATGTGAAGATCAAGAAGGTTCGGAGTGACAACGGAACGGAGTTCAAGAACGCAAATGTGGACACCTTTCTTGACGAAGAAGGGATTTCACACGAGTTCTCGGCTACGTACACACCTCAACAAAATGGAGTTGTTGAGAGGAAGAACCGGACGCTCATCGAAATGGCAAGAACGATGCTTGATGAATACAAGACGCCAAAGCACTTTGGGGCAGAAGCGGTTGAGACAGCTTGTCACGCAACAAATCGCTTATATCTTCACAAGCTACTCGGCAAGACGGCATACGAGCTTCTCACCGGTAACAAACCCCAAGTTGGATACTTTCGAGTATTCGGCTCAAAGTGCTACATTCTTGATAAGCATCGTCGTTCAAAGTTTGCTCCTAAATCTCATGAAGGTTTTCTACTTGGTTATGGCTCAAACTCTCACACTTACTGTGTCTACAACAATTTCACCCGAAAGGTTGAAGAGACGGTAGATGTGAAGTTTGATGAATCTAATGGCTCGCAAGTAGAGCAATTGCCAATTGATGTAGGAGACAAAGACCCTTCAGGAGCAATCCAAGACTTGTCCATTGGCAAAATTCGTCCAACGGAGGTGAAGGAGAGTACTTCATCCATCCAAGTGGAAGCCTCTACTTCACGACAAGGTGAACCAAGAATCGACACGGAAGCATCCACAAGTGGGACACACCAAGATGAAGAAAACGAGGAAATACATCAAGATGAACATCAACAACCTCCTTCTCCACCACGACAAGAGAACGACGACGTCAACAATGAAGAAGGCCAAGAAGAAGAACAAGATGAAGAAGATGTTCAACGAAGACCCAAGCAAAAGCTCTCACGAGTTCGAGAAAGAATTGCCAAAGATCATCCCGTCGAGCAAATCCTCAATGATATACAAACCGGGAGAATCACTCGCTCAAAAACTCATTTAGCTAACTTTTGTGAAAACTATTCATTCATCTCTAGCATTGAACCTATGAAGGTTGAAGAAGCATTGGAAGATCAGATTGGATAAACTCTATGCATGAAGAGCTACATAATTTTGAGAGAAACCAAGTTTGGACATTGGTTGAGAAGCCCGACAACAACCACAACATCATTGGTACCAAATGGGTGTTTCGCAACAAGCAAGATGAAGATGGACAAGTGGTTCGCAACAAAGCATGTCTCGTCGCCCAAGGGTACACACAAATCGAAGGTATGGACTATGGTGAGACGTATGCTCCCGTTGCTAGACTTGAGTCCATTCGCATCTTACTTGCCTATGCTAATCATCATAATATCACCTTGTACCAAATGGACATTAAAAGTGCTTTTCTAAATGGTGAAATAGAGGAGGAAGTTTATGTAAAACAACCTCCCGGCTTTATCAATCCTAAGAAACCAAATCATGTTTACAAACTTCACAAAGCTCTTTATGGTCTTAAACAAGCTCCTAGAGCATGGTATAAATGCTTGACCAAGTTCCTTACTACAAGTGGTTTTGAAATTGGTAAAATTGATTCTACTCTTTTTACTAAAAGGGTTAATGGAGAACTATTTGTATGCCAAATTTATGTTGATGATATCATATTTGGTTCAACTAACCCTCTCTTTAGTGAAAAGTTTGGAAAGCTAATTTCAGAGAAGTTTGAGATGTCTATGATGAGTGAACTCAAATTCTTTCTCGGTTTGCAAATCAAGCAAACTAAGGAAGGTACATTTGTCTCTCAAAAAAAGTACACCAAGGACTTATTCAAGAAGTTCAATATGCAAGAATGCAAAGGTATGTCTACACCCATGCCTACTAGTGGACATAATGATTTGACCAAAGATGGTGAACCGGTTGATCAAAAGGTTTATCGCTCTATGATTGGTTCATTGTTATACCTATGTGCTTCACGTCCCGATATTATGCTAAGTGTGTGCATGTGTGCACCATATCAAGCTGCTCCTAAAGATTGTCATCTTAAGGTTGTGAAAAGGATAGTGAGATATTTAATCCATACACCAAATTTTGGCATTTGGTATCCTAAGAGGTCTTCTTTTGATCTTGTTGGCTATTCCGACTCGGATTATGCCGGAGACAAGGTTGATAGAAAGTCCACTTCGGGTACTTGTCAATTTCTTGGTAGATCTCTTGTGTCTTGGTCTTCCAAGAAACAAAACTCGATATCCTTATCCATCGCCGAAGCGGAATACATTGCCGCTGGTTCATGTTGTGCTCAATTACTTTGGATGACCCAAACTCTTAAAGATTATGGGATTAATGTGAAACATGTTCCACTTCTTTGTGACAATGAAAGTGCTATCAAAATTGGTCATAATCCTGTACAACATTCTCGAACTAAGCATATTGAAGTTCGTCATCATTTCATTCGAGATCATGTTGCTAAGGGTGACATCAATCTTAAGCATGTTCGCACCGATAAGCAATTAGCGGATATATTCACTAAACCACTTGATGAGAAAGTGTTTTGCAGGTTGAGAGGAGAATTGAACATCATTGATGCTTCGAACTTGGAGTAGAAACTCCATTGGATACATGCAAGACATGAGCTTATGACTAATCCATGATATATCTCTTATGATAACTATCTTATGTCTTGGATATATTTGCACCTTGCATGTTGTCTAACCCATGTAGGTGCTTGGTTGAATCTAATTCCATGAGATTGCGACTCACTCACATCTTGAGCAATCTCTACATCACCAAGACTCTACACAATAGTGGTTGAACACAAGGAAGCACAAAACCATTCAAACATATCCTTTGACAAATTCTATGTTAAGCTTCATGATTGTCATTTTTGGATACACAAGTGCTCTTCCTTGCAAGAACTAACCCATGTAGGTAGATGAACTCAAACTCCAAGTGGTGCTCCCAACTCTTGATGAGCTACATCAACCTTGAGCACCCACACAAGTTCAACTACATGAGCAAGAACCACACCACCACCCAAGGTATGTTATTCCATCTTAGAGAACCTTTACTCCAAGACATGAGTCAAAGCAACTCAACAAGATGTGAATACATCAAGATGCTTAAACGAGAAATGGTAACCCCATTTTGAGCTTAAACGATGAGTATGACCTATGATCAAGTGTTCTCACTTGACTCCTAAGTCAATATACTCTAACATAGGTGACTATGTCACCGCCCAACTCTAGATGAAGCTCTCTTGTGTTCTTTCTTTGTGTTATTTCATTTGTCTCATGCATGTTTATTTTCTATCTCCTTTTTCAAAAACAAAAAAAAAACAACTTCATCTAGATCCTTCAGTTTCTTCTCTTTTCTCTTTGTTTTTGTTCTGCATTTTCTGCACTTAATTCCTTGCAAATCCTTCAGGAAGTTCATTGCAAATCTTTGTGAGATCCTACATGTCTAGCGAGCTGAGGTGACAAGTGTTTTTTCTCTGTGTAAACTCGGTTTCACTGACTTGCAATTTTCGGTCCAACCGAATCTTTTCGGTACCACCGAAATGTGCCACTCGGTGCCACCGACTTTGCAATCAGAAAAACAGTTTGCCACTTGTTCTACATTTCTTCTGATCCAGCTCCACTCAATGAATCTTGTCCTCTACAAGCATCACAATTTTATCCTCTGCTTTGACCAAACCTATTCGACGGATTCCAGGAAAAACCTTCCTGGAAATTGATGCCAAAGGGGGAGAAAGAGATCACATCAAAGCTCAAGGGGGAGAGAAAGTCTCAAGGATCCCAGATGTTGTTAAGGGGGAGAGAGAGATTTCCCATATGTTATTAAGGGAGAGAGAGAGATTTCTAGGGAGGGAAAATACTCAAGGATCCCAGATGCTTGATGTTCAAGAGGAGAGATGTCATATGTCTTTTTGGGGGAAAGACATGTATTTGCATTAAGTTCTATCCATTTGTATCTTTCAGCTCTGATTTTCTGTTCCCTATCTTCTCCCAATATCCCATGTAAGATTCAGGGGGAGCAAGACACCTAAGGGAAAGAAATCAGTCAAATTCATTGCATATCTTTATTCGTGGGGACATGTTGAATTAAATATGGTACCTTGTACTCTCTCTCTACATGTCATCCCAGTCTTGGTATTCTTGTGGTTTCTTTTGTTTGCTCTAGCTAGTGGATGTACCTGTGTTATCTAACCTTGTTTGTGCAGGTTCATTCCATCCTAAGCCAACTCAAGACCACAAGGTAAGTATATGCATCAAAATCATGAGTATGAGGAGTTCTTGCTTATGCACATACTGTTTGCAAGAAGGACTCATGAGCATAAAGGTATTTTCCTTGATAATCTTTTGCTCTGATGCATATGGCCAACATGCATGTAACACATTGCCTACTCTGTCATGGTTATGCTCTCACATGCCTCTATATTTCATATTTACATGAGTGCATACATGTTGGGGGAGCCTATGCTTGTTACATGTCCTTCCAAAGCTTTACTTGTTGTTCTTTATATCTTTATCTAAAGCTTTGATGTATGTTGCCATCAATTACCAAAAAGGGGGAGATTGAAAGCACAAGTGCTCCCTAGGTGGTTTTGATAATTGATGACAACATATCTCTTGTTGGACTAACATTTCTATCTAGCATGTTTCAGATAAGTTCAACAATGGAGTGGCATGGACTAAAGGTTGTGGGAACTCCTTCAAGATGCTAAGGACAAAGGATTGGCTAAAACTTAAAGCTCAAGACTCTTCACTTTACATTTTAGTGATCCAAGATCACATTGAGTCCATAGGAAAAGCCAATACTATCAAGGAGGGATGAGGTGTTGCTTAATGAGCCTCTTGCTTCATGTGCTTAATGATATGCTCCAAAATCCTCAGCTACTTTCCCACTTCCACATATGACCTAAACCCTAAGCCAAACTCGGTCCTACCGATTCTTCCTATCCGGCGCCACCGAGTTTCACTTATCATAAGCCACTGCCAAACCCTAGCAATTCGGTTCTACCGATAGGGATCTCGGTCTCACCGAGATGGGATTGCAAACTCTCTGTTTCCCTTTCGTAACTTTTCGGTCCCACCGAAAGAGCGGATCGGTCCCACCGAGATTGCAATTTAAATTCAGTGTTTCCTTTTTGTAACTTTTCGGTCTCACGGAAAGAGCAAATCGGTCCCACCGAGTTTTCCTGACCAACTCTCTGGTTAGCTAATTACCAAATTTGGTCTCACCGAGTTTGTGTAATCGGTCTCACCGAGATTACGTTATGCCCAAACCCTAACCATATCGGTCCCACCGAGTTGCATGTCAGTCCCACCGAAAATCTCTAACAGTCACTAGGTTTACATTTTCAGTCCGACCGAGTTTGTTGATTCGGTCCCACCGAGATTGGAAAACTGTGTGTAACGGTTGGATTTTGTGTGGAGGCTATATATACCCCTCCACCTCCTCTTCACTCATGGAGAGAGTCATCAGAACAGCTACACAATTCCAACTCATATGTTCTAAGAGAGAACAACCTACTCATGTGTTGAGATCCAGACATTCCATTCCTACCATATGAATCTTGATCTCTAGCCTTCCCAAGTTGCTTTCCACTCAAATCTTCTTTCCACCAAATCCAAATCCTATGAGAGAGAGTTGAGTGTTGGGGAGACTATCATTTGAAGCACAAGAGCAAGGAGTTCATTACCTACACACCATTTGTTACTTCTTGGAGACTGGTGTCTCCTAGATTGGCTAGGTGTCACTTGGGAGCCTCCGACAAGATTGTGGAGTTGAACCAAGGAGTTTGTAAGGGCAAGGAGATCGCCTACTTCATGAAGATCTACTGCTAGTGAGGCAAGTCCTGTGTGGGCGATGGCCATGGTGGGATAGACAAGGTTGCTTCTTCATGGACCCTTTGTGGGTGGTTGCTTCTTCGTGGAACCTTTGTGGGTGGAGCTCTTTGTGGACTCGAGCAACCGTTACCCTTTGTGTGTGGAGCCCTTTGTGGACTCGCGCAACCATTACCCTTTGTGGGTTGAAGTCTCCATCAACGTGGATGTAGGATAGCACCACCTATCCGAACCACGGGAAAAACATCCGTTTCTCCAATTGCGTTTGAATTCTCCAAACCCTTCCCTTTACATTCTTGCAAGTTGCATGCTTTACATTCCGCTGCTCATATACTCTTTGCATTCTTGCTTGATATGTATTGTGTATGTTGAAATTGTGCCTAAACTCCACTTAAACCGAAAAAGGTTAAAAATTGCAACTTTAGCATTAAGTGTCTAATCACCCCCTCTAGAATACTTGGGCACCTTTGAGTTGTTCGAACAGCTCATTGATGTTGGGAAGTGGGTATTTGTTCTTGATGGTCTTCTTGTTCAATGGACGGTAATCAACACAAAGTCGGTCCGTTCCATCCTTCTTCTTCACAAAAAGAACACCACAACCCCACGAAGAAGAACTAGGCCGGATGAGACCCATTTTCTCTTGAATATCGAGTTGCTTCTTCAGCTCCTTCAACTCTTCAGGCTCGAGCTTGTAAGGACGCTTGCACACAGGTTCCGTGCCGGGCTCAAGATCAATGACGAATTCAACTGGCCGGTGCAGAGGCATTCCTGGAAGCTCTTCTGGAAAGACGTCTTGATATTCGCAAATGACTGGAATTTGCGAGATAGCATCCAGTTCACCCTTCTCATTGAGAGAAAACAGACGGATGGTATTATCCCGAGCGGCAAAGACAATTACATCCTCAGACGAATGAGTCAATTGAATCTGTCTAGCAGCACAATCAAGCTGAGCCTTGTGCTTAGAGAGCCAATCCATCCCGAGCATAAGATCAATATCCGAGTTACCAAGAACCATTGGAGAAGCCAGAAACTTGAAATCACCCATCATGATAGAAATATCCGGAATCTCATGGTTAGCGAGCAAACATTTACCCGGAGAGACAACTGCTAACGGACTATGCATAACTTGGGAAGTCAACTCATGCTTAGATGCAAAAGGCTTCGAGATGAAACAATGCAATGCACCAGTATCAAAAAGTACTTTTGCAGGAACATCGTTAACAGGAAGGTTACCCATGATGACATCTGACGATTCCTCTGCCTGAGCTACATTCATCAAGTTGACCTTGGCGTGCTTGGGGTTATGCTTGACCACAACTGTACTTGCCGATCTGACAGGAGGAGGAGGAGGGAGACGCCTCTGATTGAGACACTTGTTGGCATAGTGACCCTTCTGTTGGCACTTGTTGCACATGACCTCTGAAAGCGGACGGTGATATGGAGCACTCGATCTTGGAGCTTGAGACGAAGTCTTGTTATGAAAGCCAGGGTTGGGTGGATGGGAAGATCCACTGCCACCTTTGCTCTTCTGCTGATACGGCTGACGGAACAGAGGAGGAGGAAGCCAATACTTCTGCTGCTTGGCCACTTGAGTAGAGGAAGAAGGAGTAGCATCTCTGACTCGCTTCTTGGAAGCATCACACCTCAATTGAGCGGCCTCTTGCTTCAATGCCATGCTGTAGAACTCATCGTACCTCAAGGGCTCAAAGAGAACACGAGCTAGCTGAATTTCTTCTCTAAGACCACCCCTGAACTGGTATATCATGCTCTTCTCATCAGGGACGCCCTGCTTGGCAAAGCGGGCGAGCTTCTGAAACAACTTGTTGTAGTCATAGACAGACAAAGAGCCTTGCTTTAGGTTGCGGAATTCCTCATGCTTGCTTTCAACCACGCTCTGAGGGATATGGTGAGCTTTGAAATCTTGACGGAATTCATCCCAGGTAATAGCACGTCCACCTCTGGAGTCCTTGTACTGCTAGAACCATTCTACAGCTTGATCTTTGAGTTGGAAAGAAGCTAACTTGACGAATTCCTCAGGCCTGACGTTACTGCACTCGAAATGCTTGCACAGATCCACGAGCCAATCGTCAGCATCGGTTGCCTCAACACAATTGCTGAAAGTCTTTGACCCATTAGCAAGGAACTAGTTGAGTGTAGCAAAGTGATTCTGATTGTTGCCTTGATTCCCTTGGTTGCCTTGATTGCGCTCTTGAAGAATTTGCATGATCAACTGTGTGTTTGATTGGTTGCGGCCATCACAGCTTGCCATGCCTCCGGAAGAGGTGGAGGTGGTGGCGGATCAGGATTCGGAGTCGTGCGCGTTGGAGGAGCCATCCTGAAGAGGTTGACATCCATTAGCACATCGATAGACAAATATTGAAGCTGAATCCAACGGAATGAAAATAGAAACATAAAGTCTTCCCATCCGAACATAAGAACGAATGCATTCCTCTTGAAATGGTCACATATCCATAAATTGAGAAGCCACGTAGAATTTAGGTAGAGAAATAAATCAACAAGGTACGGATCAAGAACGAATACTCGGTAAGAAATCCCAATCTCAAACCAAATATCCGTGGAAGAAGTACTAGAGCTACAAGAATTCCCACCTATGAAACTCCCAAACCTTTCCGGTTATGCAATCAGGTGTTGGGGATACAGGGGAAGCATAATATCTCACCCAAATCTAGCAAATCCTACATCCAGTTGTATCCATCCTTCAACACATAACCGAGGAAAACTTCGGGAACCATCTACCTCAACCTTCGAAAAGCATCTGTTATACAAGTTATGGCGATACTCCCGAACTCCCGCCCCAGTACTGGGTGGCGTCGAGGTTATCTCACCAATGAACTGCATAAAGGAGATTTTCGATGTCGGCGTACTAAACTCAGGTATTCCAGAACTGCAACAATAAAATTATGACGACAACACCTCAGAGCTCAACTCCCCGGGACACTTCCACAAAACCCCTGACAGGAGGCACCAAGACAATGTTCTCATCATAAAACCATCGGAACGATTCCAAGATACCCGCGTGATCCTAAATTTTTTTTTAGTGAAATTTGAGAAGAGAAGAGTCAAAACTCTACGTCAGGATGCCTTACCAGAGCGATGAGGAGACTGGGAAGTAAAAAGAATTCCTAAACTCTCCGATATATAATTCCTAAATGACTCAAAACATTTTTCTAGACACAACTCGGCTGCTAAAAACGATCAATCAGTGGGGGCTCCTAAGGTCGGGGAAGGCTCTGATTACCAACTTGTAACACCCTCGATGCGACTATATCTCCCACGTGTCGAGGCACGACTTAGAGGCATAATCACATTGAAGGCATATGTCGCAAGTAAGGCAATCTTCGCAACATCCCATGTAATATAAATAATAAATGGGAGATAACATAGTTGGCTTACACTTGCCACGTCAATCAAGGTACATAAATAACATTACATCGTCCAAACACTCATGGCCCAACTACGGCGCCAAAATAAAAGATAACCCAACATGCGACACGGTCCTGATCACCCCCAACTGGGCACCACTACTGATCATCAGGAAAAGAAACATAGTATCGTTGAGAGTCCTTGTTGAACTCCCACTTGAGCTCAAGCGCGTCACCTGGAGCGGAATCATCAGGCCCTGCATCTGGTGTAATAGTAATCTGTGAGCCATAGGGACTCAGCAATCTCGTACCCTCGCGATCAAGACTATTTAAGCTTATAGGTAAGGCAAGGTAAATATGGTGGAGCTGCAGCAAACGACTAGCAAAAATGGTGGCTATCCTGTTTGCAAAAGAGAGCGAGAAGAGGAGGCAAAGCACGAGCGAGAAACTAGAGGACAACCTGCGCAAACATTACTCCAACACCGTGTCCACTTCCCGGACTCCGCTGAGAAGAGGCCATCACGGTAACTCACACGGTTGATTCATTTTAATTAAATTAAGGTTGAAGTTATCTACAATCGGACATTAACAAATTCCCATCTGCCCATAACCGCGGGCACGACTTTCGAAAGTTCAAATCCCTGCAGGGGAGTCCCTACTTAGCCCATGACAAGCTCTCACGGTCAACGAAGGAATAGACCTCCTCCCGAGACATTCCGATCAGACTCGGTATCTCAGTTCTTCAAGACACTTCGACAGGTTAAAACAAGTCCAGAAACACCGCCCGAATGTGCCGACAAATCCCGATAGGAGCTGCACATATCTCGTTCTCAGGGAACACTCGGATTGTCCAAACTTCTGGTAGGCCAGCCCAGAGTTGCCCCTGGTGGCCACCAGCGGCTGACGAGGTGGACCAACACTCAGAGGAGCACTGGCCCGGGGGGGGGGGGGGTTTAAAATAAGATGACCCTCGGGCTCCGGAAACCCAAGGGAAAAGAGGCTAGGTGGAAAATGGTAAAACCAAGGTTGGGCATTGCTGGAAAAGCTTTAATCAAGGCGAACTATCAAGGGGTTCCCATTATAACCCAACCGCGTAAGGAACGCAAAAATCCGGGAACATAACACCGATATGACGGAAACTAGGGCGGCAAGAGTGGAACAAAACACTAGGCGAGAGGCCGAGCCTTCCACCCTTTACCAAGTATATAGATGCATTAAGATAACATGGCAATATAATGATATCCCAACAATTAAATAAATGTTCCAACAAGGAACGGCCTCCAATCTTCACCTGCAACTAGCAACGCTATAAGAGGGGCTGAGCAAAGCGGTAACATAGCCAATCAACGGTTTTTTAGGACAAGGTGGGTTAGAGGTTTGACATGGCAATTTGGGAGGCTTGAAAGCAAAAGGTAGGCATCGTAGCATGGCAGAGCAAAAGAGCGAGCATCTAGCAAAGCAAAGATAGTAGTGATTTCGAGGGTATGATCATCTTGCCTGCAAAGTTTTCAGAGTTGACTGGATCCTCAAAAACAAACTCAACGGGCTCCTCGTTAGCGAACTCGTCTTCCGGCTCTACCCAAACAAGACAAACAAGCAACAAGGACACAATCAACCACGTGCAAGGCTCAAACAATATGATGCGGGATGCATATGCAAGATTTGACAAGGGATGCATGAACCTTGACTCAACTTGGAAAACCAAGTGTGCCACTGGAAAGATGAAATGAAATCGCTTGAAAACGATATCAAGAACGACGGAATCGGAGTTACGGTTTGGAAATGGCAAGCAATTCAAATATGACCACGTTCTGCGATTTATAGCAAGTAGCCATCTAAATGCAATGAGATGAACATGCTACAGCACCCAAACATGACAACAAAATACATGGCAGGGATGCATTCAAGATTCTTAACAAAAGTCTAGCACTGAGCTACGGCCAATTCAACCATTAATAGGCTCAAACAAGTATGGCAAAAATGCATATGGTAAACAGATTTCAGACTTAGTGAAATTAACACTTGTCTGGAATTTTAGATCAGATAGCACTCTTCGGAGCAACAAAACTACATGCTACAGGATCTGAACATGGCAAAGTAAAATATGTCATGGAGCTACTCAAAAAGCTTAACAAAAGTCCCTTAGTGACCTTGAGCCAAAAGGGATCAGAGAACACATTTGCAAGCATGTGAACATAGCAAAAGCATAATCAGTTTCAGACTTAGTGAAAACTGGCACATGCTGAAAACAGGTATCAAGTAAGCATGTTTACGAGCTCGATGCACTCACTACGGAGCAAGTCATGAAAATCTAAGCATACATCCATCAAGAACACACAAAATGCAAGCTAGACATGGAAATAACAATAGCATAGCTTGCACGGATCAACTACAACATCGTCGGCAAAATCGCTAACAAGTAGACAATCTGCCCAGATTCACGAAGTAGCAAAAGTAGAGCTCGATTGACTCAAGCTAGCGTGCTCCATAATTGCAAACAAAGACATGGATGGATAGAGCACTACAAGATTAACAGAACATCATTACTGATCATCCGCAAAAGAGGCACGGATCACTAGGAAACAACATGAACATATGGCAACTTGGGATAAACAGATCAAGGACTTAGTGGAATTGCCAAGTCCCTGAAACCAGGATTACCAAGTGCCTCACTTTGCAAGCTTGTGCTAGTCACCACACACATCACAAAAATACATGGGTTCGACCTCTGGAAAGATGGCAAAACCCTTAACAAAACATATGTAGAGCTCATGGGCATATCGTGCACACAATAATCATGGCAAAAATGACAAATCTCTAAATGGAGCAGCAGATCTGACAATTATCTCAAGTAGCACTCTTCTAACAGCATTTCGGGCATCAAGATGAACTCAAATGAAAATGATGCAATGGAATGAAATGATGTAATCTCTGAGACGAACATTTTGATATGCTATATGCTCAAAACGGACCTACGGATGCAAAGTTACGATGCGATGAACAGGAGCAAAAATATTAGGGACTTTGGGAAAACTGAGAGGTCAACCCCTAGGGTTTCAGATCCAGATCGGATCTCGCCGGAGCACGGACGTCGAGGTTTGCCGGAGCGGCTTGTATCTCGCCAGAGAGGAACTTGGAGGGCGCTGGAGGAGGAGGAAGACGCGGTGGTGTGGCCGCGGCGAGGTGCGGCGTTCCCGGCGGGCGCGGATGGCGGCGGTGGCCCGCCGGAGCGACGAGGCGGCACGGACGGTCGCCGACGCCGGCGAGGGACGCGGCGGCCGACACGGAAGGCGAGGGCGAGCCGGGCGGTTGGCGGCGGGACGGCGAACGGGCACGGGCGGCGACGCGCCTTCGGGTCAGGGAGGGCCCGCGGCGGGGAGATGCGGCCGGGCCAGTGGGGTCGCGCCATGTGGCAGCGGCGGGGGCGGATCCGGACGTGTCCGGCCGGACGGAAATTTGTCCACCGGCGCGTGGAGACGAAGGGGACTAGGGTTTTGGAGAGGGGATCCGCGAATTTCGGGAAGGGACTATATATAGGCATAGGAGGAGCCAGGAGAGTCCAAATGAGGTGCGGTTTTCGGCTACGCGATCGTGATCGAATGCTCTAGATGATGGAGAGGGTTTTGGTGGGTTTTGGGCTACCTTGGAGGGATGTTGGGCTGCAACACACACGAGGCCTTTTTGGTCCCTCGGTTAACCGTTGGAGTATCAAACGAAGTCCAAATGGTACGAAACTTGACAGGCGGTCTACCGGTAGTAAACCAAGGCTGCTTGGCAAGTCTCGGTCCAATCCGGAAATGTTTAATCCCCACACACGAAAGAAAGGTAGAAATGACCACCGGAGGAGAACGAAGCGCCGGAATGCAAAATGGACAATGGGGAAAATGCTCGAATGCATGAGATGAACACGTATGCAAATGCAATGCACATGATGACATGAGATGAGATGCATGACAACGATAACAACACACGGAGACAAAGACCCGAACCCGAGAAAATAAAATAACTTAAGGCCGGAAATGGCAAGAGTGGGAGTACATATTGGGAAAGTTTCATCCGGGGTGTTACAATAAATGACCCAAGTTCTTCATTTATCCTCCCGGTGAAATAAGTTCTCGTCTCCTTGTTGATATAAATCCAATCTATTGTTTTTCGTTAGTGGCAGAATTTAACCTTAAGATTTTGAGATGTTTTCCATCAGGCCACGACAAGCTTATCCTTTCATTTTTGATAGTCCAACAACTCCGTTCTAGCATCTCGTGTAAGCATGCTCTTTTAAGATCTTGATTTCCTCCATTCAGTAAATTCATTTCCTTCATTTCTTCCGGAGGCATTGTGATGTTGCACTCTTCGACCCATGATCCCATTTGTTGTCAAAGATCATGTTCTTTCCTTTTGCTTATCCATTCAACCGGAGTGTCGTGTTTTCATTCGAGCTCTCTGATCTTATCAAGTTTTAACTCCATTCTCAACCGGAGTGCTGTCTGAATCTTTCTTACCCCTTGTGCCATTCTTTCAATAGTTCCGAAGGCAGTGTGTTGTTGTTTTCGTCAAGTATCCTCTCATCTTGTCAAATTCATGTTCAAGTCCTTCCATTTTCAGTCGGAGTGCTGCCCAAATTATATCATTCTTTTTCCTTCTCTATCTTGTTTTAACCGGAGTGTTGTGGCTATCACTCCTCTTCTAACCGGACTCTCATCCAAGTGCTTTCATTTTGCCAATCTCATATTCTTTACCTTCCGTTTCCAACCGGAGTGTTGTTGTAATTGATCCTTATCAATTCTTGTACATCTCGTTTCAACCGGAGTGCTTGCATGTACTTCTTGTACATTGCAACCTTTTTCTTATGTCTTTCAACCTACAAGGGTCTAGTAAGGTTCCTTGTTCCTCTTTTCTAACGGAGTGTTTTCAATTTCAATCATCTCCGTTGTTTTGTTTTCTCAAATGGTTCAAACTCTCAAGGTTCATGGTTTCACTCGTTTGTCAAAGAAGCAACTTAGTTTTACCTCTTATCTTCCTCTTCCATTTCGCTCCGGTGCCATCCAAGATCTCGGGACAAGATCCTCTCGTAGCGGTGGAGTGTTGTGACGCCCCGAGACCGATGCGCCAGGTGTCTTCCAGTTTATTCGTTGTTGTTTCCTTGTCATTCGCTTGCGTGTTGCATCTTGCCATGTCATCATCCGCATTGCATCGTCATGTTTTCAAAACTTGCATTTGTCCGGGTTCCCCCAGTTCCTTCCGTTGTCCGTTCTGAGCCCAACCACACTCGCACGCGCCCGCGATATGTCCGAAATATTCTTTTTATAAGTGGCCAGAAAAATGTTCTCGGAATGGGTTGAAAGTTGGCATGCGGTGTTGTTATGTTGTTGGTAGGCCGCCTACAAAGTTTCATCGCATTCGGAGTTCGTTTGATGCCCCAACGGATAACTATAGCGGCAGTATAGTCGGTCTATCGTCGGACGTTTTCGGTCTCCGGAAACAGATGTCGGGCCTCTCTCTCTCTTCTCCCCTCTCAGCCCAAGGCCTTCTGCATAGCCCACATGCTCAAACCTACCCCTCCTCGCGTCCGGAGCCGTCAGATCGCGATCGGAGGCTCCAAAACCCCCTAACCCTAGAACCTGCCCTATTTAAACTACCTCCCCTTCCTTTTTTGGGCAACCCTACCCCCTCCTCCTCTTTTTCCGTGCCTCCACCTGCCTCCAGCCGCCGCTAGCATCGTTTTTAGCGCCGGCAAGCCATGCTCCGCCACTTGGTGAGTCGCCATGGGCCAGCCGCCGCCTGCACAGCCGCCTCCCTCCACTCTCGTGCCTCCACTTGTACCCGCCACCTCACCCGCGCCCCTGTGCGCTGCGTGGCCCGCCAGGACCCAGATCGGGGCCCTGGAAGCCCATCTGGGCCCGACCGCTGTGCCCCGTTCGCCCCGCTCGAGCTGGATTGGGAGAGCCCGATCCCGAGCTCCCCGCGCCGCCGCCTGACCTCCTCGCCGGAGTTGAGTACCCCGGGTGCCATTCCTCTCTCTTTCCCCTGCCCCTCCTTCTTCCTCTCTCTCTTACAAAGCTCTCTCTCTCCCCATGTTGCGCAGGGCCTCGGAGGTTCGTCGCGCTGCCGCATGGAGTTCGCCGGAGCTCGCGACCTCCGCCATTTCTTCGCCCGGATCTGTGTCGCCCTCGTCGTCCTTGCCCACATCCGGTCAGATCCGGTGCCCAGGGGCCGGCTCCAGCCATCCCTGTCGTCAGCCGGACCCATCCCCGCCGCATGCCGTCGTCCCCTCGCCGGAATCCGTCGGTCGCCGCTGTGTCGTTCCTCCTCTGCTTCTCGACGCCCGCGTTGACTGTGCTGCAAGCATACATCTGCAGGGCTAGTAGGCCAGCTGCGCGCCTAGCAGCCCAACGGGTCCACCTCAACACCGACCTGGGCCTCAGCCCATGGTAAGGCCCCCAATGCCTCCCTTATTTTTTTATTTCTCTCTGCTGGCCCATTATGCTTCAGATTCAGCCCGTGTGTGTTTATTTCCCTTCTGCGAATTTAGCATTTAATCCTGAGACAACAGTTTTACATAAAAACCCTTGCATTTCATGCATATCCTAACTCCACAACCGTGCATCACATGTAAATAACTTATATACATAAAATGCTTAAAATTGTGTCTAGTTTCATAATATACAACTTTCAACCATGTTTAAAATGTTTAAACTGTTGTTTGTTTAAATTTTCTTAAATAACTTGTTAAAATGTTTTGGTTCATAACTAAATAACCGTAGCTCCAAATTTAACAAACTTTATATGTAAATGGGGTATAAAAATGCATAGATTATAATGGTGAATTTAATTTTTATGTTTAACGACTATAAAATATGGTTTAGGGAAGAACAGTACCAAACCTAAAATATAAATTTTGTGGATTTACCGGAATTGTTGTTCGTTGTTTCCGGCCTCATTTAAAATTGCCTAGATAGGTAGTTTTGTTGTGCTTAACCCCTTGTCATGTTTAACAACATTTAATATTGTTGAGTACATAAACGGGAGAGTACTAAATAAGTCACGTGGCGTTTCGTCAATATGCAACTCGTTGCATATTGAGCTCCACTTAATTTGTAGGATTGTTTGTGCACTTTGCCATGCCATGCCATGCCTCTTTAAACCAGACATGCATCATAATTGTTTGCTTCTTTCCGGTGTTGCTTCTTCGGGTTAGTTCCGATAATGTCGCGTTTGTGAGGATTCGTTCGACTTCGTCCGTTTGTCTTCTTCATGGACTCGTTCTTCTTCCTTGCGAGATCTCAGGCAAGATGACCATACCCTCGAAATCACTTCTATCTTTGCTTGCTAGTTTTTCGCTCTTTTGCTTTGCTGCGATACCTACCACTTTCTATATCATGCCTCCCATATTTCCATGTTAGCTTCTAACCCACCTTTCCAAGCAAACCATTGTTTGGCTATGTTACCGCTTTGCTCAACCCCTCTTATAGCGTTGCTAGTTCCAGGTGAAGCTGAAGTTTGTTCCATGTTGGAACATGGTTATGTTGGGATATCACAATATCTCTTATTTAATTAATGCATCCATAAACTTGGTAAAGGGTGGAAGGCTCGGCCTTATGCCTGGTGTTTTGTTCCACTCTTGCCGCCCTAGTTTCCGTCATACCGGTGTTATGTTCCTTGATTTTGTGTTCCTTACATGGTTGGGTATTATGGGGACCACTTGACAGTTCACTTTGAATAAAACTCCTCCAGCAAGGCCCAACCTTGGTTTACAATTTGCCTCACCACCACCTACTTTTCCCTTGGGACTCGCGCTCTCGAGGGTCATCTTTATTTTAAGCCCCCCGGGCCAGTGCTAAGTGTTGGTCCGAACCGAGTAGACTGCGGGGCCACCTCGGGGAAACTTGAGGCTTGGTTTTACTCGTAGGATGTATCATCCGGTGTTGCCCTAAGAACGAGATATGTGCAGCTCCTATCGGGATGTCAGCACATCGGGCGTTCTTGCTGGTCTTGTTTTACCATTGTCGAAATGTCTTGTAACCGGGATTCCGAATCTGATCGGGACTTCCTGGGAGAAGGAATATCCTTCATTGACCGTGAGAGCTTGTGATGGGCTAAGTTGGGACACCCCTGCAGGGTTTTGAACATTCGAAAGCCGTGCCCACGGTTATGTGGCAGATGGGAATTTGTTAATATCTGGTTGTAGATAACTTGACACTTAACTTAATTAAAATGCATCAATCGCGTGTGTAGCCGTGATGGTCTCTCTCCGGCGGAGTCCGGGAAGTGAACACGGTTCTGGTGTTATGCTTGAACGTAAGTAGTCTCAGGATCACTTCTTGATCACTTCTAGTTCACGACCGTGCTTTGCTTCTCTTCTCGCTCTTATTTGCGTATGTTAGCAACCATATTTGCTTAGTGCTTGCTGCAGCTCCACCTCACTACCCCTTTCCTACCCATAAGCTTAAATAGTCTTGATCTCGCGGGTGTGAGATTGCCGAGTCCTCGTGACTCACAGATACTTCCAAACAGTTGGAGGTGCCGATGATACCAGTGCATATGACGCAACTGAGCTCAAGTGGGAGCTCGATGAAGATCTTGTTCGTTGTGTTGTTTCATTTCGTGTTGATCAGTAGTGGAGCCCAGTTGGGATGATCGGGGATCTAGCATTTGGGGTGGTCTTTCTTTATTTTGGTTTCGTAGTCGGATCTTGATTGTATTCTGGATGATGTATGATATATTTATGTATTGTGTGAAGTGGCGATTGTAAGCCAACTCTTTATCCCTTTCTTATTCAGTACATGGGATGTGTAAAGATTACCCCTCTTGCAACAGGCCTACCATGCGGTTATGCCTCTAAGTCATGCCCCGACACGTGGGAGATATAGCCGCATCGTGGGTGTTACACTCGGGCACCGAGCCTCTTAACGATGGCATATGGACGGACGACATTAATGCGGGCAGCTGGTGCCGGCTGGGAACGCACCGCGCGATGGCGCGAGGGACAAGGGTTTTTGATGTGCCAGGGTAGTCAACTGCGGTTGTGGCAATGTTGGAGATGCCCTTTGCTCACATGAGATCGACGCATGTCATTGAAAAAGCAAGACGACCCGGCATGGTCTCAGGTCCTGAGGATGCAGTTGGCCGCACTACATGACTCTGCGGACGCGTCCCGACGCCCCATGCATCCTCGATGAGATGGGTGTTGGGGTGTGTTTGGATTGTGGCCAAAGTGCACCTTACCAAAATTTTGGTCATGACCCAAAGATTGGTCTTTGTTTGGATGGTTGCCATTTTGTGGCATGCCAATGAACTCTAGCCAACTCTAGTTCATTTTTCTTGCCGATTTCGGCCAAATCATGGGCAACCAAAAACCTCAACCAAAATTTTGGCTACCCAATGCTTTGATGGGGAAACCTTAGGAACAAACCAAACATACTGTTGGTCGTGCCACAGCACTAACGCCACCCTCGGCACACTGAAACTGACCGTGTCTAGCGACGATGAGCGTGTCGCTCACCGCGGTCGCCGTGTCCAGAGGCGGTGCTGGAGCTGCGCCACGTTGTTGGCCCCCACGACCCACATGAACGGTTGCCGGTGGCGAGGAGGTCGTGGGCCAGCTCCTCCATTGGACTAGTTTGCGCTACGTCGTCCCGACAAGTGTGCCCCACATGTCGGTTTCCCTGTTTTCCCGGCCATTTTCGAGCGTCATTGCTCAGCGTTGCGCTTTAGGCCTTTCACTATGTAGGCCAAGCGAGACAACTTATTGTTTATTTGTGCCATTCAAGTATAATCATGTGGCGTTTGCTTATTTCCCATTCCTCTCCAACCCTCTTCTCCATCGATCATGTCGCCCTCCGGTCGAGTCCATCCTCTCGCATGCCTCATTTGAACATTCCGCCGAGTATCATTCACATGTGGGCCTAAACCATGCTTGTATTTCCAATATTTATTTGTAATTTTTCCGACGTGCATACAAACAAACGGTTCATTTGAAGTTTCACTTTGCCTCCACTACGTGTCGCTTCGCGTCTTAGTTTTGACATCCCATTCAGTTCATGCCCCGACACATGTTGAGAAGATCGATTGATGTTCAGAGATCAATTGCATGTCGTGCAAAGAGATAAAGGTTTGGTCTGTTTCTATGATAGAAATGACCCGTGGGGGGGTCTGTGGGGATCAGAGGGAGTATATTATACGTTCATAAGTGAAATGAACGTATTGTACCCACCATAGTCCTTTTTCAATCGATCTCCGGACCCCGAGATGAAATTGAGAGAGAACGAGTGGGGGCATGTGTGATACCTAAGGTGGATTCAAAATTTTGAACCGGTGATCATAGCATCCGCAAATCATATATAAAGGGTATTCAATGTTCGTTTCGTTTTTGAATGTACAATATACTGCCTCCTATCCTTTCTAGTTTACATATAAGTTTTATGTGTAGTCAAAGTATCTCTACTTTGATAAAAAAAAGTATCAACATTCAACAATGCCCAATCAATATTGTTAGATTCATACGTACTCCTAGATTTGTACTCGAGATGGTTTCCAATTTGTTTTCAACCACGTGAATGTGCTTGTTCTCGCGCATGCTCTTCCTACTAGGATTTCGCCACGTATAACCAGTCCAATAGTAACTTTTTTAAGCTCCCTGTCCAATAGTACTAGTGGAGTATTGACAACATCTGTACTAGAGTATGCAGTGCTCATAGTTGTACTCCCTCCTTCCATTTATATAGGGCCTATGTGGAGGAGAGAGATGTGAAAAAGTAAGGGGTGTGAGCTCTCATGCAAGAGCCTAGCTATATACACATTCCTAGTTAAATACGTACAGTAAATATGAAGAAAGAGATGGAGAGGAGATGGAAAAAAGTACTAATACAATAGCCAACCTTATAATTTTTTTTGCGGGAAATAGCCAACCTTATAGCCCACACTACTGTATGAGTGCATATAATAGATGATGGCTATAGATGACATGGCAGTTCCTTATAGCCATCGAATGGATATATTATTAACCATGCTCTAATGCATGTTTCAAAACCGCATTTGACTATTGACAAGATTAATAGTACATGAGATGTATAATGTGAAAATTATATCATTGGAAGCTGCTTTCACATACGTATCCCTGACATACCCTCCCTTTCAGTCACTTACTAGCGGACCCCATGCTTGCTAGGCCCTGCATGTCAGTTACTCAATGGGTTCCGCCACGTCAGGGGATCCTCATCTGTATAATACTCCCTCTGTTTTTATTTACTCCGCATAAAATGACGCAGGCAGGGGAGGTGGAGGGACGTCGGTTCGCTCTTAACTGTGGTCCCACAAGCGAGCGAAAATGCAAGACGAAGCGCGTTCCATTCGGTGAGCGACATGGAGGGTCCAGCGTGCCGGGCTGCAACGCGAATGTGACAAGAGCGATGTACAGTCAAAACCGATTGACCGGTCGTCACCGGAACCACTATTCACACCAAAACCTTCGCTGCTCGGCCTACACCAGCCACTGCCCTAAAACCACACCTAATCTCCAGCCCCTTCCCCCACCTTTCGACCCCCTAGCCTGCATCAAGCGTCCCCTAGTTTGCCGGAAAGCCATGGTGCACCGCAAGATCACGTACTACAAGATGCTGACGCTGGAGCGCCGCGTAGAAATTGTGGTGGCGGTCGGCGCCAGAGACCTCCATTCCCAAGCTTGCTTTGCGGCAGGACAATCCTCGAGTTCTCTGGAGCCAATCTACGAGGAGGAGGAAGCCGATCCAATGTTCATGGCAGACATCGCGGTGCAGAAGGCCCCCGATGGGTATGAGACGATGGAGGTCGACTTCGTGCCGGCGTTCGAGTCCCCCATGGTGCAGGCGGACCAGCGGTTCAACCTGGCGATACTAAAGGAGGATCGGGAGGCAGAGGCTCAACTCGACGCAGAGCGCGCGCATGCCGCTGCCATCGAGGCTCTCCTGTAGGTGGAATCGGATGTCGTGGATGTGAACCGGGCGGCGGAGGCTCAACTTGAGGCGGAGCACGCGGATGTCGCTGCCATCGAGGCCCTCTTGCAGGCGGAACCAGACGTCCTGGACTTGAACCAGGCTGCAGAGGCTCAACTCGACGCGGAGCACGCGGATGCCGCTCTCATCGAGGTCCTCCTGCAGGCGGAACCGGACGTCCTTGACTTGAACCGGGCGGTGGAGGCTCGACTAGATGCGGAGCGCACGAATGCCGCTGCTATCAAGGCCCTCCTGTAGGCGAAACCGGATGTCCTCGACTTGAACTGGGCGGTGCTCTCGTCCGTGCAGAGCGCCCGCACGCTCCGCGTGAACGAGTAGCTAGAGTTCGAGGACAACCACGGTGCAGAGACACACGTTGGCAGCTACGGCTGGTTCGCGTCGGCAGCCAAAGACGACGAGGCCGTCTTGTTCCGCGAGCAGTGATAGTTTTTCTTTATGTTGTTTTTATGGATATTTTGCTGTGTAAAAACATATATTGTTATGCAAGTCGCCTGACTTGGGTCAGTCTACAATTTCAGGCGGTTGGATGAATATCCTACGTCTCCAAACCCTTCTTCCTCACCTCTTCTTCTGCCCCAACAGACCACCGCATGGGCCATACGGATAATCCCCAACATGCAGTTGGATAAACATACTCTATGAATGAAAATTTTGTGTCAGCGGTAGGATGGCTGAGTTTGGTTTGTTCACATGCGACAACACGTGTTAGTGAGGGTGTGTTCCCTTGGTTGGGTTTGCGGCGTGTAGGAGCGACTGTGCATGCGAGGGTGCGGTGCGACCGCAGCGTGCAGGAGCGACCGTGTGAGGGTGCGGTGCGACCACGACAGCCGTGCGCAAGTGTACCTCCTTTTCATTTTGAAAACTTTATGCAAGCTTGGAAAAAATGTGTGGCGAAGTATGGCAATGCAAGGCTTAGACCAAAATAAGATAAGTACGTAGTACTACGTACTAGGAGTACTAGTGTTCAAAAAGAAAGGCGGGGTTTTCCTTCACGGGATTAATCGATACAAATCCTCGTTTCATGTGTCAATTAATGCATACTTTTTTCTCCAAAGCCCAAGAGCTAACCATTTCACTCCTCACCGCTTGATTAATGCAGCGCCATGCAAACCAACCTTCTCACTTCCGCATGCATGCAAGGGATATTAATGTCCTTGGTTGCTAGTACGAGGCAAACCCCATCAATTTTGCCTCGATTATTGTTAGTGGCCTTTTGCAAATTGTAATCTTGATATACTGGCCTTGTGTACAAAAAAATGGAGGTAGTAACTATATTTGACTTCCTTCCCCATTGCGGTGATGTCGACGATATCTCAAACATTGTGGTTTGGCGAAGTGCGTTCGACATAGAACACCAATGAGGGAGACCATGGTAAGTCGTTTGCAAGTGCCGCCTGCAAGCTGAGACAACCGCCTTATTTGCATCCAGGAAGTCCGTTGAACCAAAGGATGCGTAAATGTACTAGTACTACTCGTACATAATAGTGTCGTCTGTCCAGCTTAGTGCGGTGAGATGGTTTCTCGAAGAAGACGATGGAGAAGCGAAGTCAGCGAAGAGTGAAATGATGGTTGCTTCGTTTGTGCTTTGTGATTTGACGCCTCACTGCTTTGTGATTTGTGATAGAAGGGACAGGGGAGTAGACTCTGTCCTCTATACTATACATGCGTCCAAGCATGGGAGAAAGAGGAGAGACGTTGCATTTTTCTATTCCTTCAATCAATCAATCAATCAATCGATCAATCAATCAATCAGGGAGCTTCGGTTCCATCCTTTTGGCTTCGCCAACACCATCCACAATGGTTCCCACGATGCCAAAAGTTATTTTCTCATTTGGCTACACATTGTGGATGCCCTTAACCGTACCACTTGGTTTTGCTCCTGTGTGCTATCTACACAAATCTCAATTATATTGATCTAAAAAAGTATAGAATCAAGATTAGTAAAAAGGAGGTGATTTTGCCGTGCAGATGGCGGGGGAGGTTTCTTATTTTTAGAGGACATTGTCCTGGCGGTTTGCTAACATGCAGTCCCACGTGTCAGTGCTTTACCAAGCCGATCGCTTCCCACATGAGGCAGAACAACGGCAGAAGCAACACGTGGTTAACTTGAAGAAGATGAGGGAGAAACAGATTCAGCAACAAGTGAAATGATGGTTGCTTCGTCCCTCCAACTTCTTTTTTAGCATTATTACTTTGTCCCTCCAACTTAACTGCGGGACAGGTGCAGCTTTGTGATTTGACGCCTCATTGCTCATTACTACGCCGGCGCCATGACTGGGTGCTTCCCCCGGCTGCTCTGTAGTGTATTCCGGTAGGGCACGTGGACCCGGTAGCTTGATGCCCCTCATGTCGGCGAAAGGGACAAGAAGATTTATGAAAGCGAGCGCTCCACTCTTACGATGGAGGAGTACACGACACGACGGCCCAGCGAACTGTCACTTGTACTGTATATAGTACTATAGTTTTGCTGTTTGGCACGATCCATCCATACAAACCCGATTAAACAGGAAAGGGCGGGATTTTTCTCGCGCGGTATATGATACTGGCCATACATTTCAAAGGCAGTTTTAATGTATGCAAACTAAATAATTAAGTAACAATATGATATCTAGTAAAACTAAAAACACATATGATTTATTGTGTTAGAGTGTAGTAGTAGTGTTGTATTGCATATTTGCTAGATGTAACATGCGAGAACATGTAGAGTTGTAGTTTTGGAGGACCTACAGAGAGAAAAGCCTAATACGTTCACCGAACTTTAGAATAAGCTGATTACAGCCACTATATACGTTTTGCGGTGATTATATGGTCACTTGCTCACGGTTCAGCATCGGATTGCACTATGTTGACCGACCAAATAGTCTGCGTGGCACCATGTTGACTAGTTAAATTTACCACGTTCCTTGTGGGTCCCACCTGTCAGTTCGCATAGGGAAAGGTCAGATAAACACAAATTTACGCAGGCGCGACAAGACTCCACCCTGTGCGCGGGAATCACCTGGTTGTGTATGTGTCTATCAGGGCCTGATGTGTGCGCATGCACGTGTAGGTTGAGCACTTGAGCTTGAGAATGTGTGTTGGTCGTGTGGTGTATTGGTGTGTACATGCATGCTTGCGTGTGTGCGTGTGAGTGTTGCGTGCATGCGTGGCTGTGTGTGTACGTGTGAGTGTTGCGTGCGTGCGTGGGTACATGTGTTCGTGTGAGTGTTGCGTGCATGCAGTTCATGTGCATGCGTGCGTGTGTGTATAATCACCACACCAGATCCTGTGTGTAAAAAATACGGCTCAGCATACCAATACAAGGCCACCTTGTCCGCTGTGCCCGCGGTCATGACTTCGAACCACCGTACAATATATTTTTGTCGTTTGTTTTCATTCTTACTAGCAAGATGCCCGTGCGTTGCACGTAACATCAAGATGCATTTGTATGACTAGTTTATCTTGTGAGAGAAAAGGATGAACGAGGCAAGGCCTTATTTGCAAATGTGGAGAGGTGTGTGGGTACCTTTTTGCAAAATTGTCATAGTTTCTTTCCTATCCGTCAGATATAAATCGGACGGCCTATATTTTAGGATGGAAGGCACACCATCATCACCAATTTTGTTTTTTTATAATAGTGTATTTTATCCCTACTCTTATAAAAAGCATAGTCGGTGATGATCGTGTGCCTTCCATCCTGCAATATAGGCCGTCCGATCTATATCTGACGGATAGGAAGGAAACTATGGCAATTTTGCAAAAAGATACCCACACCTTCTCCACACTTGCAAATAAGGCCTTCCCTTGTTCATCCTTTTCTCACACAAGATAAACTACTCATACGAATGCATCTTGATGTTTCGTGCAACGCATGGGCATCTTGCTAGTATTTTATAAGAGTGTAGATGAAGAGTAGATACAAGATGACAGGTGGGCCCAATGGTAGTGAGATAATGTGATGCAACACTAGAGGTGCCACGTGGAGCATTTACCTAGTCAACTAGTCGTGTCTTGAGCAAATACAAAGTTGTACGGTGAGTCCGTGACTGTATAATAACCACAAAATGTAAATGGTGATCATAATGAGTGGATTCTGAAGTCCAATGTACGTATCGTGCTTTCGCTTCAAATACAATGATCTTCACTGTATATATCGCGAGAGAAAGATGAAACATGCGTGAATGTGCTGGGGGCGTAGAGGGGGGTATGCGGTGGAGAGAGATATGCTCTTCGTTTCTCTTTATTATGACTAACTTTATATATAGTATAAAAATATACAAATTCACAGTGTGGAATAAATATCATTGTGGGCACCATGCAATGCAAGCGTTCATACTACTCCATATAACTTTGTAATGTTGTATATATGTAGAAATTCTAAAATATTTTTTTGCCACACTTTATTCAAAAGGAATGTTGTATGCGAAATAAACGTGAAGAGAGTGCTTTTTAGATCAATGGGGTACGTGATGTAACATGTGTGAATGTGTAGTTGATGCATTTGGCAGGGCCTAGAGAGGTATGTGTGTGTATTACGTATTCGAGAGAGGCATGGATAGAGGGGCCGACAGGAGGGGGCGTGAGAGAGATAGCACGAGAAATGAGAGTGGTCTAGAGAGAGAGAGAGACGAATATGACATCATGGCAAGAGATTCCCTTGAGTGTGTATATGCAAGGGGGGAGTGGATAGAGGCACCAGGAGAATATATTTTTTGTGTGTGGTGTCTGTTTTGGTAACTGTCGGTGCGAGAAGATAACGAGACGTGGGGGTAGAGGATGTGTCACCGCATGAGGTCCGGTGGGTCGAGGTGAGGCCCTTCGTTCGGTTCCGTCCTGTGCCACATTGGTCGGCCCAAGACGCATTTAGGGATACACATGGATGACTAGTTGTACAAGACAAAGATAGCATAATTGTGAAGGACTCTATGTCCACTAACAAAGCCGGCTAGGATTTGTAACCCTAGGTTCTCAGACTAAGGTAACCCCTTTATCTCTGATATTTACTATTCATCCAACCTAACTTTAAGTGGCATCCTATAGAATGCTCTGCTAGAATCATACTCGTCGATTAGGAAGAGAGGTGTGAGACAATGCGTGAGAGACGGGCCTAAAGATAATGTGCGTACAGCAGACACATAGGCAGGTCTATGTATATAGAAAGGGTCGATGGGGATTGTGCGTGTGTATGCTTGCGACAGGAAGAGTGCTTGTGATAAAGGTTAGTGAAAACAATCGTAAATTGTTACGAGAGGGAGGGAGGGTTATATTGAGAGCATGTCTGCAAGAAAGACACCTCGGGAGAGAGTGTGTGAGCATGTGTCAGAGACCACCGATGGAGAGTGAAACTACACATACAAGACTGCTGTACACATTGATTAAAGATATAAATTGTATCCAAATATTAGGATGGGATCATGATATTTGCAATTCGCGTAAGGAACGGTCATTGATCCATCAGACATCTAGATTCTATCAAATTTGAGCATGTCTATGTTATTATTCGACACAATTGATCCACATAGTTAGTATTTTGAACTCCAGACAATGCATCGCTTTAGCAATCGAATATAAACGTGAGTATAGTTCAGGTTGTGTGTGTAAAGCACATTATACATATGAAAGTTATACAATGAACATTATAAATAGCTACCTATGAACCAGCATACATTTGAATTCAACTTAAGGTGGTTTAGAAATCGAATTCAACATGAAGTCCATTCAATTACTTGAATTTGATATCATGGCATTTGTAAATCATACCTAAATTATGGGGGCACCAATCTTTGCTCTGATTTTGTACATAATAGCATATGTAGTCGTGTACAAAATAGATTCTAATTTAGCTCCTCCATTCCAAAATAATCGTAGTTATAGGATTTTCAAGTGCCAAAATTTCAAAAAGAAGCGGATAATTTAATGAGGTTTTCAAACATACAAGGTCAAATTTAACATTGTCTATTTAGGTCAATCCTGAAAGTTCAAGAGTACTCTAAACGTGAATGCGTGTGTTTCAAAATTTCGAACGAAGCGCCAAAAGAGCCTCTACTCGCCCGAAACCGCGTGAGACCAATGTTTGGTAGTACAAGGAAATTAATTTTCTAATAACTCCGACCCGTGAAACCAACTGGCCCGACGTCCAAAGGTCTAAACCAGGGTAGGTTTGTAGCTTCATCTAGACGCCACACAACTGCCTCCGAAAAACATTCATACACAATGGCCGCCTAAGCACACATACGCGTGGCCGAAATCGCTCCCGCCCACTATTTGGGACACCTGGGATTACCATCCTACCCTCGACCCGCAGTAGGTCCCAAATTTAAGAGGGGGGCAAAGTTTGTACTTTCCCCAAATTTCAAACAAGCGCGTCCCATCTTTTGTTCAAAAAAGCCAAAAACAAGCGTGTCCCAGACCGAAACATGGTTCTCCCCCTCCCCCCCGCCCACCCATCTGATTCCCCATTCGTACTCCGTGGGCGCAAAAACAACCTCTCCACCAGCTGCGAAACCCCGGTGTCCTCTGTCCGCCACCCCATTCCACCCATCAACTGCCGCCCTCCTCCATCACACCAGAGCCGATACCCCAATGTCGTCGTCCACCGCAACCTCAACCGCAATGCCCTCCATGGCTAGTAGCTAAAGCCGAGGCCGAGCAGTCCGTACCTGAGCCAGTTCAACCACGTCGTCCTATGCCTCACCGTTGCCGCTCCAACTTCGCCACCCTCCACCACACTAGAGCTATTCCTGCTACGTCGTCATTCGCCGCCTCGGATATGCTTCCCCTCCACCGACATATGGCCATGGCAACACAGTCAACAATTTGGCCATGGGTTCGTCCAAGCCTACACCCTCCTCCAGAACATCGGTTTGCCCGGCAAAAAGAAGAAGATCGGCATGACGTGTGGAGGAGACCACACCGGCAACTGAAAATGGTACTCCTCTTCCCTTATTCGTGCAAATCTTACGTGTCTCCTTGCATGGTATTCATCCCACAGAAGACACTAGTTGATCGCTTCTTCTTGATACTAGATGTTCCTAGTAACTCGCGATGCACAAGGTTTCTCCTCATATACTATTTCACCTTAGCTAGAGGTCCGTCGCCCCCCTGAATTTCAATTCCTGGTCAGTTGATTCCCAATTAACGGAAGCATTCCCCGGTGTAACAGGCGCTAGTCCGCCTATTACGCCGGGGAAGCAGCGCCTCGGTGTTTATCTTAGGGGCGTGTGGGGCCTAGAGCTACTGGTACCCGATCTGGAGGTCGGCCGAGATTAAAGGGATGGCCTGGGGGCACTGCGAAGCATGGCAGTGGTGTGAGGTCGAGGGGAGGGTGGGGCGGCGGAGGCAGGGGTCTGGGCCGGTGGTCGCTAGCGGTTCGAGAAAGATCGCCAACAGTGACTGGCGGGAGGTAGACGAAGGCCATCTGCCCGTTCCTTATAGATCGGACGGTTCATTAAAAAAATTGACTGACCTATTTATTTTCAGTCGACTGTTATCTTGATATGGCCACATGTGGTGGTGTGCTGGAGGAGTACCTGCATTTCCTATGCTCATATATTACAAAATCATACGGAGTAGAATCTAATTTTGTTTGCCATGCAATGTTGTAGAACTATCATATGTCTCCTGTCATTTATTTTTCAGCCACCTGCTATCTGCTACTTTTACAGTGCACTAGTTCTGCACACACTTCACCCATACTCTCACTATTGTGTTTTTATGCAAGGGTATTTCGGACTCTGCTGCTATGAGAGAGGCAAAAAAGAAAAGAGAGAAGTCACTCCAGCGTCGTACGCGGATTGGCCAGACACGTTTCAGCCTTATAATAGGTGCAGTGTCAGCAGATGGAGACGGTAAACGTAGCTCTGGAGTTGATGACCTCGCTCGCAATGAACCACCATCCAAGGTGCTTGCTTTAACTTCGAGGTGTCATATGTGGTTACATGTTCCATATGGTGTCTAGCTTGTATTCGAAAGGCCGAAGTCGGTCTTTATTAAGATATGGAAAGATATTTTTTACATGAACCACCATCCTATGAGCACCAGAAGACAAATAGCTTGTCAGGGCACTGTCCGAGCCAGTGACAAGCCCAGCAAAGAGAGGCATCACCTGGAAGCCAACTAAAAATCCACGATGGTGGCGAAGCAGCCCACCTCCCACAGGCTCTCAGGTCCTAGATGATCATGCTCACCATTCCAGCCGGATGTCTAGCTTGTATTGCTTCCAATTTGGTTAAACTGCATATGCTTAGCTTACACATTATACCTTTGAATATGACATGCCTTTCTATTTTTGGTACATACTAGTACATCTGTGTATTAACCATGTTCTTACATCAAACTAATGTTCTTGTGTATCCCTCATCAATCACTTATGATGAGGCAGTCAGGCAAGGGGATTACTCCTCATTTAAAGAATGCAGCGTCAGCCTCCCGACATGATTCTCAAGAAACAACAAGGCTAGATAAAGATAGTGAATGTAGCTCTGTAGTTGATTACGGCATTTCCCCTACACTAGCATCACATGTGCTTGCTCTAGGCAACGTGATATGTGGTTGCATGTTGCATATGGTGTCTAGATTGTAATTCTCCCAATCTGGTTAAACTGCATGTGCTATTCTGCTTAGCTTATACATTATACCTGGTAATTTGACATGCCTTCCTGTATTTAGTACATAGTACATCTGTCTATTAAGCATGTCCTCACATAAAACTATTGTTTTTTTGTATCCCGCATAAATCAATATGACGAGACACCTTCAGTATATGCAGTGTGATATTAGTTGCATCTTTGATATGATTTATAGCATGCGCTGCTTCTAATTTATTGAAATGCCATTTATGATGGGACACTTTTAACTTGGCAGAGTCATATTGGTTGCATCTTTCACGTGGTGTCTAGCTTGCATTGCTTCTTATTTGGTGAAATGGTTTCTGCTTAGTTTACACAAACAGTTGTGAATATACCATGATGTCCTGTTTTTCGTATTATTCCATCCTGGAATCATGTGTTTGCCTTACATCAAAGTAGTGATTGTCAGTATCATGCACGAATGAGTTCTGAAGAGTGAATTTTATTGCTTTTTCTTGTCGGTTTTACTTGACAATTCAAAATCAATAAAGCGGAAGGAAGTTAGCAAGGCAGCGGATGAAGGTGCTCCTTCCAAATGGAGGGCCTCTACCGATTCTACTCCTCCATCCCCCCAAGTTGATTTCCAAGACAACACATGCATAGACACTCAACGTAGTTGTGTTGGTGATGAGCACATCTCCCCTAGTGCACCATCACAGGTGCTCCCTCTAACTTGGCACTGTTATATGTGGTTGCATGTTATGTATGATGTCTAGCTTGTATTTCTTCTAATTTTGTTGAATTTCATCTGCTTACTTTACACATTATACTTGTGACTAAGACACGTGTTCCTATTTCAAGAACATAAAATATTTGTCTATCAAACCATGTTCTTACATCAAAGTACATTTGTTATGAAGAACTAAATTGTTATTCGTTTTTCTTGTCGTCTTGACTTAACATGGCACAGAGAAAGAGGAGCAAGATAGAACGACAGGGAAAGGGAAGCGGAACAATCTTGCAGATTCTGCTGGTACTGATGGTGCAATAGAAGGTCAAAGTCTAGCGGAAAATTGTACCGACAGGTTATCCCGTGCTACACGAGCTGCAGAACAAGCCAAATAGAAACAAATAGCTGCCACCAAACAAGCAGAGACAACCCTAGTTGTTGCAACACCTTCCATAGTACCACTAGCTGCACAATTTACTTGTTGGTCAACTCAGCTAGCAGCATGTTCCCAAGCTCCCTTGCCACCTGACACTACTTCCGAAGAACTCTTGACACAACATGAGTTGGCAAGATCAGATGAACTTTGTGAGCTTCAATAGCAAGAAGGTAGTTGCTAGAGTCAAGTTACAGTTGCATGCTTCTTTATATGTAGTCTCACAGTTTGATGTACACTAACACTTCCTATGTTTGTTGTTGGACTAGCACCTAGGGGCAAGAGGAAACAAACATCAGGGATAATGCTCGATAGGTTAACTAAATCTAGAGGAGGAAGAATGGAGATCCGTTTTGAGGCAGGTTTAAAAAGGCCACGTGATGCTACAATTATATATATGTGCATCTATATTATGCCACACAAATCTATCTTCTTGTAGGTGAAATGTTCAAAGAACAAGGCCAACCGTACGAAAGTGAAATTCCAACAGACGACACGATCTCGTAGCTATATTGCACACTGCGAGGCTCTTGTAATTAGCGGCTGTTTGACTCTTTTTGCTGTACCATATTATCAGATCTATATTGACTTGTTCCAAGTGCAGAGGAAAGACCGCAAGGACCAAAAAGTACCTGAACCAAATGCTGTGGAAATCTTCAAGGACTGTCACACCAGCAAGAAGAAGGGCATGACTACACCAGTCAAAGCCGAAATTGTAAGTCCTTAATCCTCATGCCTTTTAACTACTACTTACTCTGACTTGTGCCTTGAACTGCATGGTTTGCAGCTAATGTCTATTACTCTTTTCAATTTTATAAACAATTGTCTTAGCGTATCATTGCACCTTACAAGGTTTAAAAGAGAGGAGTGATGTTCGTTTTATCTTGACCTGTAATCTAGTTCCGTGTTGGACTTGCCCACACAACGTTACAATCGCGTGTTTGTTTGTTCTCAGTTGTTTTGTGATATGAATGATGTCATACTATGCTTACCGTATTATAAACTTCGTCTCTTTATCCTTAGCCCTCAATACAATGTGAAGAAATAGACAGTACATTAGCGATGGTACATGGTCATATGTTTGGAACCTGGTTTTATTATGTACTTTGCAATAAAATACAACTATTATTTTACATGGGTTCACCAGAATAAGTTCTGTATATAGACCAAAGCTATTTTTTTTGGTTTTGCTGCCTCCTTAATATCTTCTATTCTGGTACTACTAATGTAAAACCACAACTTTTTAGCGAGCTATGGAAGAAATGGTGGAACCGCCACCTTTTGAAGGTGGCGAAGCAACTATAACCGCAATGTCAGCTCTTGCTGCAGTGGGTCAGTACCTGTCCACTAACAGTGCCAAAAGCACGTTCCTGCGTAATACTGGCTTGGTTGTTAAGGCAATCTCGTCCAAACTGCCTCATGATCAGGATATGCAAGCTCAAAACAATGTTGTATCTGCACTCCAGACACAAGTTCATTCCCTAATAGAGACCCTTTGTGAAACAAGGAGAGACATTGTTCGATGTTGTCAAGATATGCATGGTTTTGAAACCAGACTATCAGACATTTGCTATGTTGTTCAGGAGCCTAGGAGAACTGAAGGCGAAGGTTATGGTGCTCCATCGGACAATACAGCATGAAAGCATAATAGGCAGGTCAAATGAAGTGAGCTTCTGAATTTCTGGTGGTGCATTTATCTGCTAGACTGTTAACTTTTATGCCAACCTTCCTTTTGTTTTATAGTTGTAATTTGTTTTGGTGCGATACAAAATTTGTTCTTAACATGCAATCACCGGCTGAAGAAAACAGCAAGCCATTTTTGTATAGTGTAGGGTGTTCCCTATATTTGCACTGGTGGCGAACTTTGATGCCCACCGGCTGTAGTTAACATGGGCCTCCTACGGGCCGTAGAAACAACGGGCCTTCTAAGGGCCATAGAAACAATGGGCCTTCTACGTGGCATAGAAACAATGGGCCTTATACGGGTCGTAGACACAATGGGCCTTCTATGGGCCGTATCATTAATGGGCCTTCTACCATATGATTGGTTGGCCAAACATGGGCCAATAACAGACCACATTATGGCCATAAATGGGCTAGAGTTGAAACCGTTCATGGGCCGACCATAGCAGGCCGTCGTTAATCAGCCGTATTTGGGTGACGCTATGAAACGGCCCAACGTATTAACGGGCCACAAACGGGCCAACTGTAACCACGGGCTGAATTTGGCCCACAAGCAGAAAATGACAGTGATGGGCCGTTAGTTAACGAATGTTGAAATGAGCCCAAGAATAAATGGGCCCCGAGAAGGCCGAAAGATAACATGGGCTGGAAATGGCCCAACGGAATAATGGGTCGTTAATGGGCATAAAGTGATACACTGTTCATTACGGGCCAATTTCACCACGTGCCGTTAATGGGTATAAAGTGATACACTGTTCATTACAGGCCAGTTTTACCACTGGCCGTTAATGAGCCGAGAGTAATACGGGCCTCATATGGGCCGAAAGACGTCATGGTCCATACATGGTCCGGAAGTTAAAACGGGCTGGAATTATATTGGACGGCCCAGATGACGCTACTGGGCTAATTCGAATAGGCCGTAAACAGGCCCTAGGTTAGCAGGCTGTAAATGGGCTATATGTGAACAGGTCGTTAACAGGCTTGCCGTGGTCCAGCCCACCACCTTTTAACCAACTCAAATGGGCCGGCCTTTTCACAGGAATGGGCCTCTGTTGGGCCGTGCCACGTGTCGACGTATCATAGGCGCTTTGGATCCAATGAGTGGATGACATCTGTCCCAACGGTGAGCCGACACGTGTTTCCTCCAGCCAATGATAATTTTACACGTGGAAAATCCCCATTGGTTGGGGCTGTTAACGGGTTATCGGATCCAAAACTGGACCCGATAGCTTACCGGCGTTCCGTTACGGTGGATGCCACATGTCGGTCACCCTTGACGAAAGCACTTCTGTGACGCGCGATTTATCGTCATGGAAGTGGACACTTCCGTGATGATAATTTTGGTAACGTCATGGAACACTTCTACGACAGCACATGTATGACTATCTTGATTCTGTCATAAATTTCTCATGGATGTACATGCATGACAGAAAACGTGACCTACTGTGACAAACACGTATCATCACGAAAATGTATTTTTTGTAGTGTCCCCTGGCAGAGGACCTACCTCCGTGCGACGCCTTGCTCCGCATGGCACGAGGGGGCCCTGCATCCGGGCCCCACCCATGCAACCCCCAGTGGCCGGTGCTGCCGGGAGCGGGGGCACCGCACCGGGGTCTCTGACCGCTATCGTGGCCTGGTTCACCTGCGGTCCATGTTTAGCGTAAGCATGTCCGTGGGGTATCGGCCATACCCTGTGGTTGTTGTCATCGAAGGGTTCGGTGAAGCTTCCAGGCAGGTCATGGAAAGCCCCGACCTCTAGTGAATCTCCTGCCCAGCTCGGCTTGAGGAACGAGGTGGGGCCTTCCTCAGATGTGTACTCTAGGTCCATCATGCGAGGCACGTAGGCATCTGGGGCGGCTGCACCAGAGCCTTTGCCTGGGCGCCCCACACCTTGGACTTCCAGGACACGCGCCTGCCCCTAGTGGCCGCAGGGCGATGCCCCAGCGCGGCCCCGCAGGTGACCGCCAAGTGTTGCAGTTGCGGCACAACGAATTGCGCTGAGGGTCGTGTTGTTGCGGTCGAATCCTTCGGGTGCTCCATCGAGGGCACCGGCGCATTGGGGCCTGGCACGCGCCTCTGCCACCACCTGAGGGGTGGACAGGGAGCAGAAAGGCGCTGCACACCTGTAGGCGACATCGAGCAGTTCGGCGACCCGCTCCAGCAGGGCATGATGGCCGCCGTCCGCCAACTTGCAGCGCAGTAGCTCTCGCGCCACGATGATCGCGGCCCGCATGTTCGCCTTCTCCGGTCAAGTGTGCGGCGCCGTCACCGCGGCATAGCTCGAAGACCACGTGGAGGCACGTGTACACCGAGGGGTGAGGGCGGGCAGCACCGGCCCGCGCTGCCCGCATTCGGTAGAGTTGGGCAGTGTATGAGCCGCCTAGAGCGCAAAGTGGAGGTCTTCCTAGGCGGATGACATCGCCCGAGCGGGCCAAGCGGCCCAGTGATCGGCATGAGCCCTGTGATCATCAGCCATTAGGGTTGTCAGCTGGCTAGAAGAAGAAAGGCCCCGACGCACCCCTACCAGTCGTGCCAAATGTCAGATTCGGGGTTCCACAGACCCTTGTGAGGTTCGAACACTAGGGTGCATGCGAAGAACTCCCTCTTCCCAACCTGCCAGCTCAACGATTCCACAACCTAGCTCCACGAACCCGAGGGACAAGGAACACAGCAGTTTATCCTGGTTCGGGTCACCTTTCGGTGTAATACCCTACTCCAGATTTCTGGTGGATTGCCTCGGGGGGCTGAGGATGAACTAGTACAGAGGTTGAACAGCCTCAGGAGGTGAGGAGTTCTTGAGCTCGATGAACTGGCGGGTGAGAGGATGACCTGAATGGTCCATCCTCTATGGTGGTGGCTAAGTCCTATTTATAGTGGCCTTGGTCCTCTTCCCAAATTTAGGCGGGAAGGGATCCCACAATGGCCAAATTTGAAGGGAGACAACTAGTACAAGCTATCTGACAAAAGTAGTCTTCGCCTGCAAAGGCTCTGGTGGTGAGGCTGCAGTGGGCTCCACGATCACCTCCATCCTGTCATCCAGGCGGTCCTGGTCTCGTTGGACCAATATGGAAACCTTTGCTTGATTCCTTGGGACTCCATGCCTGCGCTTCCTCCTTTGCCCCAAATGGGAAACTGGTACACTGCGCCCGCTAGTGCCCGCCTGGCCTTGGTCGTCATGGCTCACGTCATGCGAACCTCGCGAGGTGCACCTTGCATTGATATCTCCGCTCCTCGGGAGCCAGCCTAGTGAGGCCACCCCTCAAGGAGGTCTTGGTGCCGTCCGCCTCGCGAGGCTTGGCCCCTCGCGAGGGTCTTGGGTTGTTGTTGCTGAAATTGGGCCGTACCAGGCCGTCGATGGACACACTCCATGGGCCGCAGGCAGGCGAGTCTGGGTACCCCCATTCCCAGGACACCGACGCCCGCATTTTCGGCAGGAGGGGAGGCGCTTTCGAGTAGAAGCCCTCGTCGCCACCGCCGCACCGCCGGGTGGGAACTGCTAAGGAGAAGGAAGGAGCGAGCTACGTGAAGAAGTGCCCCGTCCCGCGTTCCTTTTTATAGGTGGATGGGGCAGGGGGTTGACTCTTTGCCTTGGGGGTCGCTGCCCCGCTCCTCCAATCCGGCTCCTCCCCGTGCCATCAAGGGCATGGGAAATTTAAGCCGACCCCCTGCGCCAATCTGCGATGCCTATTTTTCTGCAACGACGCTCATTTCCACGCTCTCCACATCCGCCACCGGCCCTACGCAATGCATGCAACACATGTGGTGAAGGCGCCAAGGGCAGAGAAGCTTGTGGAATGGCAGTTACCGCCCCGTGAACGTGGGATGTGGGTAGCCCATAGATCGTGGCTTGAATTCCCTTGGTAACGTCTTGCACGATGCAATGGAAAACCGGAAACTGACCTGAGCACGGGTTAATGAAGAATCAAAGAAGATCTCAAAGGACGAACTATCGCAGCCTCCTCACCTGTGTACTTGACAAGGCCTACCCCGACGATGCTCGGCAGTGTGTTCAGTCCAGGCCCGGGGGCTCCTGTCGGTGCAACAAACCCTAGGTGTGTTGCCAACACTATACACATGCACAAGAGCAAGGTTGCAGCGCCCACGACAAGGCCAAGAAGAAGAGATAAGCTCTCTGAGAAATCAAAGGGCGGATCAACAAGACCAAGACCAACTGAAGGAGCAAGATACAGCTAAGGAAAAACCTCCCTTGCCAGGCAAGCGAGCCCGGCCAGGTCGAGGTTGCCCCGAAGACAAGTCTCAAGACCACCCTGACAGGCTTTCCGGGGGTCGCCGAGGGCGGATTACCCCGTCGAGGCTCCACCTCCCCACTTCATAGCAACGCAAGTCACCGATCGCTGCGGTGTCGAGCCCCCAAGTGACTAAGTGGTTGTTTCTTGGCACGTGGCAACTATTTCCTGAGGAAATTAACTCCAAATGGCACCCGTCCGGAGAAGTGTCATGCAGGCAGGTGAGAAGGTGGCGAAACGGCATGACAAGGCTTTGTCGGGCTCCTCCATGATGTGACACTAAGTGGTGCATTTAATGCACCTTGTCCTGTCTGTAGAGTTCGGTATGATAACACTGTTTGATATCTAACCAGTACACAATGACTGATTTGCCATTGTGGTGACCCCTTGATCTATAAAAGGAGGGCAGTGGCAACCTTAGAAAGGATTCAAACCCTTGTGAACTCATACGCGCGTGACTGCTCTCGCCCCGAGGCAACCTTGCCAGGCTAGAGTGAAACGTCTCCACCACGGTCCTCTTATCAATCCACCAAAGCAAGAGTAGGGTTTTACGCCTCTCGGCGGCCCGAACCTGGGTAAAAAGTACCCGTGTGATTGCTGTCGTTCTACTCTAAGCCCTCTGCTCTTTGTGCAATGTGTGCTTCCCCCCTACCAACCACAAGGGGCCGATGGCCCCATAGGTGGCCGTGTTTTTGCATGACACCATCGCTGAAGGGTAAGGCCTGGGTAGGCGCAAATGGAGATTGGGTTGTTTATATTGGGTACAACTGCGAGTGGGAGCTTGTGAATGTGTACACTCATCACCAGGTTCCACTTCCAAAAATCTCAGAGTGCCCTGAGGTTCAGCACACAGATGATCTACGTACGTTCAAATACGATCATGGTGAATGTCGTCTTTAGAAGATAGCAATTTGTCGAGTTCCCAACCACTCTTGGGATTACACAAACTATCATGTTGTTGCTATCTTCGACAAGCTTGTTGCCGTCCTTACTTCCATGCCTTGATGGATATTTCTCAAAAATCAATTTATGTACACAGATGAGTACTATGATGCAATTCAATACGAGAGTCTTGTGTTTGCTGCCACCACTTGTGGCACTGTTTTTCCATGGAATCCTTATTATTTTGGTACGTTTGTCTTCCACCATAATTAGAATTGTTTCATCCACGTGCTAATTAACCTTCTTGTGTTTCCAAGGTCCTGTGAACATTCCACCACCTATACTTGAAAAAAATTATAACTAAGGGGAGATAAAGATGGTGATGATCACGAGCACGAGGACGAGCAGGACCTACATACCTAGTGGCGCCTGGCAACTTATTCTGATGGATCACCTCTTCTTGTATGTATACAGGGCACTACTGATGTTACTAAGGAAGCAGGTGTTGTCTCCCATGGTCGCACTCTCCGGACCTATTCCAACATCCATTGCAGGGTATTTGGGATGGATACTTCTGTGGTAGCGCCAGCACCTTCTGCCTTGTTCCGTATTGGTAGTCTTGGAGAAAACTCACGCTTCCTTGGACAAAACTATCCTATGATGGGGAAAGGCAATCTAGCTGTTGTTGGCACAATTTTACTACCATTTATGAGAAGCAACTATATCTATACCTCGAACATTACTACGGTTTCCTACCCTTGCTATCACAATATGCGTCCAGATATAGGCCGCTTCAGCCTGGATGATGAGTCATGCATTGGTCTCGGTATTAACAATAGCTGGCCCTTCCCAGTGGCTTACTTATGGTTCAAAGCAAGCATTTCCAACACCGAGGATTGGTTGAGCTGAAGTTCATTTCATTACTTGTTATTCGTTATGTGATAAAAACTTCAGTATTTACTAGAATGTTTTGTTGGAAATAATCTATAATCCAACATGTATCCTCGTTGTCGTTGTGTGTTGATGACTTGTTGTATGTAATGAATGGTACTTTTGCATATGCATGTGGTAAACTCAATTTATGAATGGTTTTTGAGTCACTTGGAATGTGAGTACCGTAGTAGTATAGCAAGCATCCGGTTATGTGAAGTTGCCATCACATAGAGCCAACCTAATAGTGGAGTATGCTAGTACAATAGTTAGTCCTAGTAGTAGTATACCATCAACTAGAGCTAGGTGTCGCACGGAGGCCGAGAAATATGGTGATAGTGTGAGGTGGGCTTGTACGTATGATGTAGGCAAATGGCTTGTCGTGTTTCCTACTCCTCTGGTTTAAATGTGGAGAAGATTTGGTCGAGTTCTTCCTTCTTTTGCCGACACTTGGGACATCCAGCATCCTGGTCGTGTCATGCAAGAAAATGGAGCGCTAGTTGAAGGTATGTGTTGTGCATCTTCGTTTAAACTATAAATAGAATGTTACTCTTGAGTAACTCCAAAAACGGCCACCGAAGATCTTTATTGGATTTGTTTTTCATCACCAGTACGTTGAGGTGAAAGATGTACAAGTTCAGTGGGTCATCCTGCGTTTTCACTGACATGTGGGACCGAATGTGAGCAAACAGACGATGGGCACACTCCGAGCATCTGCTGGCTCGCTGAGAAGAGAGAGAGGAGGGCTGAGGCCATTTTGTGTTGAACTTTCCAAAAGGTCCAGTTTTTCCATTTTCATGAGAACGGACTGCAGGAAATTTCGCGACAATGTGAATACAAGTACTAGTGGTGTACCGTATGGACTAGTGGTGTTCGCTCTACGTAACCAGCACCTCGATTAATAGTGGGGTGGCATGGGCCATATCTAGCATTCACGTCTGGCAGTATGGCACACGCCACCCACACGAGTCCCATCTGACACCAATTTTCTTGGACTCCGTGCTATAGCTATCTCTTCTTACTCGTATTTTCTCTAGCTCAGTCATCGTGCGGTGGGCGGGATGGGGGTTTGCCGATAGTCGGTTTGCTCAACTGTGGTCCCACTTGAAAGTGAAAATGCAACATGGCACAGATTCCCCCTTGAGCGGCATGCCGGACCAACCGTGTGGGGGTGCGACGCGAGGGCGGCAGGCTTTTACTTTTTTGAGGAACCGGTAGGATCACTGCCTTTTTCTTATAGAAGGGATGGCGAAAAGATGCAATTTATAGAGGGGCGAGGCTTTTCCTTTTGAGCTTGTAACTTGTAAAATTTGCTTCTGCTCCTTTGCGCGACCGATAGATAGAAATAATGATTTTCCCTTGAGTAATGAGAGGTTCGGTTCTGGCGCGGTTCATGCATGGTACGTACGAAAATTATGAAGTTGATGTGAAAGGTAAGATAATTACAATATACTACCAGTACATGGAATTGATGGCAAGATAAAGATACATACATATCCATCAATGACATCCACACTCCCTAGTGCGATGGGTCACCAACCGACGTGTGAGGAGGAGCGACGTTGGCGCTGAGCTCAACGTGCATCTGAACAATGCCGTCCAAGGTTGTCCTGCGGTCCAAGAAGACCAGCGTTCTATCGTCCTCCTCTTGAACATAGTAGTCCTTGTGGACGATTTGCACGTAGACGTGGGTGATTATGTCGATGGTGTCTTGCTGCACTAGGCACTGCGCGACGAGCATGACCTCAAGGTGGACATTCTCCGATGTGACGGCGGGCAGTCGCAGGGCTACCAGTGCGTCGAAGAGGTTGTCACCATAGAGGTCGTTTAGGGTGGCAGGCATCGCAGAGCGTGGGCACGCGGGCTTGAGGCATACGTCAAGGTCGTCTGCGAGCTTCTTGACAACGGTGAACTTATCGAGGAAGACGCCGAGGACCTCATGGAACAAGGAGACGAAGTTGTCGTCCAAGAGGCCTCTCGCCTTGGTGACCTCAAGCATGACTTGGAGACGTTCCTCGGTGCCGGGCTGCAGGCCAGCATCGTGGACCATCTAGCACAGCTGGCTCATGCTCGCACACATCACCTCCATGGGTCTAGCTTCTAGTCAACTGATCTTGCGATTCGAGTGATCACTCTTTCCCTTGGTTAGGGTGCGTAGGTGTGTAGGATTTCGTAGATTGGACGGGCGGGGAGCCTTTATATGAGAAGTGCAGACAGCGTTGCATTCACGTGTGTCTTGGCCATCTACTCCTCGGCCCTCCCTCCGTACCGGTGCAGTATAGTCATCTCATCGAGACCAAGTTGGGGCAAAACAAGAGAACTTTGATGTTTATTATTTTGTAATTAATGTCATTGCATGCAGGTAATTGAGCATTGCATGTTGTGCTAAAAGTAGTCTCAAGTCATTGAATGCATACGCACCCCACGTCTCCTATTGGCTGATTTATTTTTTCTTGGCGAAAAACAGGGAACGAGGTGGGTAGTTAATGCACCGCGCCCAGGCTATGCAAAAGTTTTGGGATTACTCCCTCTGTCTAGGTGCATAAGTTATCTTAGGTTGTGCATCACGACCAAGGCGAAGGGAAAAATGAGAGAACTTTATGCTTATTTGCTATTTAATAGCATTGGATGCAATGAACTAACAACTTCATGTCATGTTTGGTAGTCTTAAGTCATTGAAAGCATGTACGCCCCACATCTCTTATTAGTTGATATGTCAAGAAACAAGAAACGAGGTGGTAGTTAATGAACCTCGCCTAAGTGTTTTGAGATTATTTGGTTTTCCTAAGGTGACTTATACACCTAGACGAAGGGGAGTATTTGGTTTTCATAACGTGACTAATGCACCAGTACGGAGGGAGTACAATAGTAGTCTTTGATTGCAATTTTTTGTTGGGAGCTTACCAAGCTGACCGCTCGGTGAGTACAATAGTAGTCTGATTGATGAGATTTCAGATTTGAGCCATCTACCGGAAGGGAGAGTGTATAATATCATCAAGAACTTTTCCTCAAAAAATATCATTGGGAACTACGTTCAAAACCGAATAAAACAATACTCCCTGTATTTATTTACAGAGGCAGTAGTATATTTTTTGTGACATGCATTACTAGATATTGCTAGTCAAATACTAAATCCAGACGGAGGTGGTAGTACTACTAAATCAAGACGGTGGTGCTAGCACTAGCAGTACTACCAACATAGTACTACTGTATTACCCATTGGTCAAATTATTATGTGTTGCTCCTCACGGTGAAGTGACAAGACCCAGCGCCAGAGATGACACTTGAGTGTAGGCGCCTTGTTCGGCATAAAAAAGTCAGCCTCACCGTTTGCAGTCACTATCATGGCTGTAGAGCTAGCCTGCTTACAACTAGTTGTGTTAAACATAATTTCTCGTGCGTTGCCACCAGTATCTCTACTCTTTTCTTATGAAAAAATCGAGTAGGTGATGATGGTGTGCCTACCATCCTGCAATATAGATCGTCTAATCTATATCTGACACATAGAAAGCAGACTATGGCAATTTGCAAAAAGATACCCGCACCCCTCTCCACATTTGCAGATATGGCCTTCCCTCGTTCGTCTTCGTCTCCCACAAGATAAACAACTCGTATAAATGCATCTTGATGTTCCATGCAATGCATGGGCCTCTTACTGGTAATAATAAATATTGTACTCGAGTAATGGGTATATCGTTGCGGCACCTATGCACGCAAACATTTATAGTAACATAGTACCTCGTGCTGGATAGTCGTAATATTACTAGTTTCAAACTGATATTACAAATGCTAGGAATAATGTTGCATCTATGAAGAGGGAATTATTAGGAAGTTTACGTAAGAACTTTCATTAATTTAGGTGGATGCAGCATTATCGTACAAACTAAAATCCACTGCCCTGACAAGTCACTAATGGGCAAATAAATTTTTGAGTCTCTGGCGAGTTGATGTTTCAAAAACAAATTCAGCTTCTGTAGAGAATTTTTCATTTAGGCTTAGATGCTTGGGGTGATTAGAATGCCGTTCATTGTTGCGCTAGATAACGCCAAACCTCATTACCTTGAGCACACTTGCCTCCAGAAAAAAGAACTTAGCCAATTTAATCTCATATGTACTGCCTCGGTAGTCGACCAAATCAATTTCTCTAAGATGGAGATCAAGGCATTCAATGAGATTGTTATAGTGGATCACATTTTTCACTTTCGGGTCTTTTTTATCTACAAAAGAAGAGAACGTATTAGAGCCGCCGGTTGTATAAGCTTGTCATGTCATCAAGAGGTACCAATATCATTCGCTCATATGATAGGATTGGCTCTAAGGCCAGTGACATTTTTTCATTCCCTCTCTTTCTCTTTCCTCTCATTTACCTAGGAGCACATGAAGAGCTTGGGAATTTGTTGCCTTCCACTATGTGGCCGATGCCATATTTCTCAAAAGTATGCCATATAATACACATCAATGTCAAATCAAAAGATTTTGGCACCGCTCTAGCGTTGTGAGAGAGTTGGACATGCTATGCACACAGACCCACATGTATAAACAAATCAATCAAACTAACTACACCAGCCTCTCCCTCTCCCAAACAAGTGTTTTTATTTCCTCGGTCCTCTCCCTCTCCCACGCAAGTGTTTTTTCATTGTGTGAGTTAATTTGGCATAGGAGCAAGGTAGGTGATCCAGATTGGGGCACCAGGTGAGCAATGGAGGGCATCGATGCCAAATGCATCAAAAGTGAATTTGGCACGTGTTTTGGCCTACATAGTGGAGGGCCGTTATAGCCCACTTTTGTACTACCTCGTATTTAGTATAAAATTTTGACCATAGATTTACCTAAGAAAATCCCAATGCATGTCACCAAAAATTATACCATTTGAAATTATGTTCAAATACGAGTCCAACGATATAATTTTTCGTGACATGCATTAACATTTTGTCAGTTAAATCTATGGTCAAATTTCGATACTACAAAAAGAGTAAACCAGGATGGAGGTAGTACTTGCTCTTAGGTTAACCGTAGAGTTACTAGTCTAAGTTACTTGCCACTATAACTAGCCTAGGCTACTGGTAGTACAGCAAAAAACGATGTAGGTGATCACGTGAGAAAAAAATACTAAAAACATTTCTTTCGGTGCAGTGCGTAGATGCAGTTTTGAATACTACACATGTCATCGTAATTTGGGAAAATTAAGAAAAAATTGAGCTACATTGTGATTACCATTTACTAATAGGAAAGAAGTTTCACCTTGAGGATTAGCTTCTCTGTGCACGGAAAGCATGTAAGGAATCCAACAACTTGATCCAGGTTCGGGCCTATACATTTTGTTGCCAAGATCTTCACTGTGCGCACAGACTGGGTCAAGCTTGTGGGGATCATGTTCTGGATGACAGTCGTAAATACATCAAGAAGAAATTTAAAAATATGAATTTCAAGAGGACAGAGAAGAAGAAGATGAGTGTTGTACCTGAACGATTACAGATCCAATAAAGAGTTCGGACAATTTGGCAGACGAGTACACCAACGCTGTCAATTTCGGTGCGTCAATGACCCTGATTTTTGTTGGACCTTCTAGATCAGATACAAGCAATCTCTCAAGGAAAGGCGCATTCTCAATGACCATAATGTGGAACAGCTGGAGTGATCTCTTCCCAATTGATGTCTTGTTGCGGGGCCATCAAGACACATAAATCCATCAGAGATTCGTCGAGGCGATGTGGAGGGCTGGAGGCTAATGAACCAGTGGATCTGCCGAAGACGAAGGTACTCGAGCGTAGTACAGCTGCGGAGAAGGTGCTCCGTAGCCTTCTTCAAGATGCCAACATCGAAGAGGTTGAGCTGCTTGAGTTGAGGGAGAAGAAGGGCAGGCACGACATTAATCAAGGGAAAATAGCAGGAGCTGAAGCTGGGGCGGCACAGCATTGGCGTGAGGCGTAGCGCAGACAGCGGCAGAGAGCGACATCGTCTAGCTTCAAACCTGAGCTCCTCGAGCTGATCTAGGGCGGGCAATAAGAACCACTCAGCAAACTTGGCTTGGACCTTGCAGTTGGTACTGAACATGCGGATGTCAAGGCGTCTAGCTGTCCCAGGGTGTGATGAAAGGATCTTGGAGACTATGTCCATGCATTTGCAGTCCCCATCGTGGAGGCAGCCGTCGACGGTGAGGTAGAGGGGGACACGGCGCCAGAGGGGACCCCACCGTCGAGAGAGGAGGATGGTCCGCATAGCAGATTTGGTGGGGGGAGGCCGATGATGACAAGCCACATGTCATCGGGGAGGCTACTGATGAAGTCCATGCTCGTCGGATGCGGTTTTGGCTCGAGCCGCCTCCGCTTGTTGGCTACGTTGCCATCTATCTCAGCCGGCGGCGACGCCGGTGTACACGTGTGCTAGTGTCTATTGTGTGCTAGGTCTGCACGAGTGCGTCCTTGTGTGCATGTCACCACGCAGTGGTGAAGTGTGTGCAAGTGCGTCCTTCATGCGAAAGAAGTGTGCCCTCAATTTACTAGCATGCGGGGTGCTACTGCAAGTGGTTTCAACTTTATTTACTTCACCGCATGTCAGATGGGCCTATAGTTTACTTATTTTCAACCACTGCCACGTGGGCCAACACACAAAGATAGAAAACACAAGCTGAAAAGGCAGTATGTGGACCGGTTGACCGGTCAACTAAACAATATACGGAGCTATACGCTGACACAGTGACCGTATAATCGCTCAGTATGGAGAGATCAACTGAGACGGGAGGCTCGTGAGAGATAGTAGGGAGAGAGAAAGAGCTATTCCCTCTGTTCGATAATGTAGTGCCTATTTTTTAAGTCAAACTTTTGAAACTTTAACCTAGTCAAACTTTTCTGAGGTTTGACTTTTCAAAACATCCATATGTTTATGGACGTGAGAGAGTACCTAACTAGTGAGAGAGAGAGAGAGTGTGTGTGTGAAATAGAAAGAATGAGTGAAAAAAGTGTGTGTGCGTGTGTGAAAGAGACATGGACAACACACAATAAAGTAGAGAAAAAGCATGTGTGTCTTATGCAAACATATCACACATGCATCTTCGACAGGGGAAGCGAGGTGAGGAGATAGTGTGTGGTTATTTGCAACCGAGAGAAGGAACCCTAGCACGTGGCCAAGAGAGGTCTGACAAACTAGGGAGAGAGGTCGAGAGAGACGTATGGAGAAAATGCAGGCATGGGGAGGAGAGAGTGTATGATTGTGATAGAGAGATCCCCTGGAGATCGTGATGGGACTACATGGGTGGGCGATCGACTGACAAGGTGTGTGCGTGATAGAAGATACCCCGAGAGATATCGAGATAGAGGCATGGATGGAAGGAGACCATACGTGTGTTCCTGATGGCTAGTGAGAGATAGTCATACTTAGGGGGGAGTGTGTGTGTGTGCCTATGATGGAGTGAGGGATTATGGTACTTAGGGGTCCCGTGTCACATAGAGAGAGAACAAGGGTGGAGAGTGTTAGATGGGTCTATGTAGCATGAGTGAGATATGTGTATGTGTGAAGTAGGGAGATATAAAGTTTGAGAGAGAGAGGAGCCCCGATACAGCTGAGTAGTACGTCAGATAGCTGAGAGGGGGAAAGAGATACTCCATCCATTTGATAATGCAATGCATATAATTTTTTTAGAAGTCAAACTTTGGAAACTTTGACTAGGTTTATGCAAATATTATTTATATCTACAATACCAAAGATACATCATATGAAACTACATCTCATGATGAATCTAATGATATATGTTTGTCGTTCTAGATGTAAATGTTTTTCTCCACATACCTGGTCAAACTTTGTGATGTTTGACTTCTCAACAAATCTATATGCTATGGGCCGAAGAGAGTACCTAAGTCGAGACAGATCAAGTGTGTGTGAAGGAGAATGAGTGAGTGTGAAAAAAAGTATGTGTGTGTGTGAAAGATAAAGGGACAACAAACGACAAAATAGAGAGAGACTGTGTGTTCATTTCTTGTGCAAACATATCACGCATGCATCTCTGAGATAGAAAAAGTTAGGTGAGGAGATACACGAAGATATCTAGTGTGTTATTGCTTGCAACGAAGAGAGACACCCCTATAGCACATTCCCAATAGAGGTCTGGCCAACAAGGGACAGAGGTCGAGAGGGAGGGCATGGAGAAGATGGACGCATGGGGAGGGAGAGAGGGTGTGTTTGTGATAGAGAGATCCCGTTGAGATCATGAGGGGACTATATAGGTGGGAGATCGAGGGACGAGGTGTGTGTGTGATAGAAAGATGCCCCGAGAGAAATCGAGATAGACCAAGTGAGGGAAAGACACAATGCATATGTCTATGATGGAGACTAAGAATTAGTCATATACATAGGGGGGACTGTGTGTGCCTACAATTGAGTGAGAGACAATCATACTTAGCTAGGTGTGAGATTGTGTGTGTGTGTGCGTGCGAGATGGAGAGAGAATGAGGGAGAGGGAGAGAGAGTTTTAGATGGGTCTATCGAGTGCAAGTGAGATATGCATGTGTATGTGTGACCCAGGGACATGGAGAGTTTGAGAGAGAGGGAAGAGCTCCGAGATGACAGAGTGGTGCATGACAGAGTTACAGGCAACGAATTTTTGTATGTACAATGAGTGATGTCGGTGTCAAAACCGACGAATCTCAGGTAGGGGGTCCCGAACTGTGCATCTGAGGCGGATGGTAACAGGAGGCAGGGGACACGATGTTTACCCAGGTTTGGGCCCTCTTGATGGAGGTAATACCCTACGTCCTTCTTGATTGTTCTTGATGATATGAGTATTACAATAGTTGATCTACCACGAGATCAAAGAGGCTAAACCCTAGAAGCTAGCCTATGGTATGATTCTATGTTGTCCTACGGACTAAAACCCTCCGGTTTATATAGGGTGTGTTTGGTTGCGGAATGAAGTGGAATGGAATGAAACGGTTCCATTCCACTGGAATGGGTTGGTTCCATTCCTGTGTTTAGTTGGAGGCAATACATGGAATGGAATGGTTACATTTCAGTGTTTGGTTGAAGAGATGGAACGTAATGGATTTGGTTCACTTTGGCAAGGTACATTCGCAAAGCATTATAAATATGACATCAAAGCTATCTGAAACTATTTCCTCTTGCACCAAAGCATTTCTTCAAGATGACCCTATGGCTAAAAAACACATTTGTACAAGCAAAAGAAGAATCAATTTACAAAGAAGAATAAAAATATATGAAAAAAGAAAAAGAAGATAACAATGCACATTATGACAAGGATGTAACTCTAAGTCCTAAACCCACGGTCAAACTATGATTAAGAGCTAATGAACTCGTTGGCTGGTTGCCATTAGCGATCTGCCACTACTCCTCTGCCGCCACTAGTCTCCTGAGTAAAGCTTCAGATCGGATGTTCGTCGAACAATACCACACCAGGTTCCTCTTCCCATATCCCTGCGTGTGGATGTACCATTAGGCCAGGTTACTACCATTACCGATCTGCCACTGCTCCTCTGCCGCCCACAACAAATCGGCTGCCTACTCACCGGCGAGTCAAGCCGCTGTCGCCCACCAGCACATCAGGTTGCCGCCTCCCACAAGCAGATCAGGCCGCCGCCGCTCCCCGGAAGATCTGGTCAACGCCACAAATTTGCAGCCGCCTCCCTGCAGGTTAGGACACCATCTAGGATTCTAGGGTGTGGCCGACGCCAGCAACCACCGGTTGCTACCCATTCCGCCGCCTAGATGGGAACATTGTGGCTGTGAGAGAGCAACGGGAGGGAGGGGAGAGACGAGGCGAAGGCGGCTTGAGAGAGGAGGCGGGACCGGTTCCGTGTGATTCCTCCTATTTGGAGGTATCGGTGGGTTCCGCATATCAGCCGAATATTCCCTCGGTGGGAACAACTTGATTCCCGCTCCAGCTATGTACCAAACGCAGGAACGAGGCCTAGTCACGGGTTCGACCCATGCCATTATAGTTGGTGATCGTAACCAAACACACCCATAGACACCGGAGGGGGCTAGGGTTACACAAGATCGGTTACAAAGGAGGAGATATACATATCCGTATTGCCTAACTTGCCTTGCACGCCAAGTAGAGTACCATCCAGACACGAGACAAAGTCTTCAATCTTGTATCTTCATAGTCCAACAATCCGGCCAAAGGATATAGTCCGGCTGTCCGTAGACCCCCTAATCCAGGACTCCCTCAGTAGCCCCTGAACCAGGCTTCAATGACGATGAGTCCGGCGCGCAATATTGTCTTCGGCATTGCAAGGCGGGTTCCTCCTCCGAATACACCATTGAAGAGTTTGAATACAAGGATAGTGTCCGACCCTGCAAAATAAGTTCCACATACCACCATAGAGAGAATAATATTTCCAAAAATCTAATCAGTTGACACGTTTTGACAGCATGACATCACGCCATGGCCCGGTTATTATTTGAACCGCTTTTCTCAACCTGCCCCGCACATATCGCGAGGCGGTTTTCTTGACACGTCTTGTCAAAGCAGAGATCGTGTTCCCCTTATCACGGGATTCTCATCAATACGGACGAGGGTAACCCAACCGCGCCATCAATTACGGCGCCTGGGGAATAAGCAGTTTTGCCAGGCAAGTGGGGAGACACATCGCCTCTTCCACCCTTATAAAGGGACAAGGATTTACTTTTTTCACCCACGCCTTCTTCCTCCTCACTTACCCATTCCCGCACACTCGAGCTCTAGCGCCCAAGCTCGCGTTATTCTTCTCAAACCACTCCAAGCATGTCCGGAGCAGGAGGCAAGTGGATGGTCTCCTCTGTCACGGAGGAGAACGCCAAAAAGTTACGGGAAGCTAGATACCTGGCCGCGTATATCGCACACCGGCTGCCAAATGCAGGGCAGATCCTCCCAACGCCCGAACCCCATGAGAGGATAGTTTTTCTTACCCATTTTGTCCGCGGACTGGGATTTCCCCTCCACCCGTTTGTCTACGGGCTCATGTTCTACTATGGGCTGGATTTTCATGATCTGGCCCCCAATTTCATCCTCAACATCTCAGCGTTCATCGTCGTGTGCAAGGCCTTCCTCGCATCAAGCCCCACTTCGGCCTATGGCAAAAAACCTTCAATGTTAAACTGAAGGTGGTGGGTGGACAGCAAGCAGAGTGCAGAGGCGCCATGGTGGGCAAGATGCCTAATGTCACCTGGCTCGAGGGCACCTATGTGGATACCATAAAGGGGTGGCAATCTGGGTGGTTCTACGTCACCGAGCCGCGCGAATCCAACTGGGCGGCGGCCACCAAATTTCGATCCGGAATCCCCACGCGGCTCACCTCCCGGAAAGAGAAGGGCCTGTCCTGGGGTTCCTCGGTAGAGTTGACCGAACTCCAGACCTATATCCGGAACATGACATGCAAGAAAATCAAGCTCGTCAGCGTGGTCCAGGTCATGCTCTTCCGCCGGATCCTCCCATGTCAATGACAGGCATTCGATTTGTGGGAGTTCGACTCAGCCAAGCTCCAGACACTGCAGGAGCTCTATGACATGACGCACGAGGACGTCTGGAGGGTGTTGTTCAAGGGCACCGAGATTCCTCCTTCCCTCACCGAGGACCGCAGACTCAGAGCAAAATGCCGCGCCAATCCGGTAAGTTTTTATATCTCTCAGGGTATTTATTTGCCCCGGTTTAGTTATATGCAGGATCTAAGCTTCTATGCCATTAACAGGACTGGATAGAGACAGCGGAGCAGCTTGATTGCCCAGCCCCCCTGCCCGAAGATCCTGCAGGAGCTCTCCTAACGGAGATGCTGACTCCGGCACCTTACAAGGTGCCAGTGAAGAAGACCAAGAAGAAAGCCGCGGGGATCCGAAAGGGTCTCCGACGCAAGGTTGTATCGGACTCATCTTCCGATGACTCCGATGCGCACTCCTCCCATGAAGACGAGGAGGAGGAAGAGGAAAGTCCCCCCCCCTCAGCCGGGGGAGACAAGAAAAGGAAGGCTGTCCCAACCGGGGAGGCCGAAGGGTCCAAGAAGGGAAGGACCATCCCTCCGGACTGCGCCACAACGGTTGCCGACTGCGGCGATGAGTGGCTGCCCAGGGTCAAGCCCCTGGCAAAATCATAAGTGTCCGGGCACCATAGCAGTTCGTGGTATGTTTTATTACACTGCCTCTCCTCATGCCGAACATGATTACGCAGTCCGTCCCGAGCTCATCTCGACGTCTCGTCGAGCGGCTCTCTGGACTCGTCGGATATGAACGGTGGTTCTCTCCCTACCGCTACCACCCCTCGCCCTACGGACAACACCGAGGTGTTGTCTCAAAAGGCACCGAGCCAAGGGGAGGTGGTTCTGGGGGCGCCTGGAGGTGACTTCCCGGACCCTGGGTACCAAGGGAGCGAGGCCCCTACGGGCTCCGAGTTCGGCCCCCAGCCGCACACTGCGCCGGAACCTTCGATGGTTCCGGACTCCAGCAGGCGGTCCCCCTTTAAGGGGGGCCAACCATCTGTGCCGGTGTCCTCTGTCCAACCAGAGGCACCGGACAACTTGCTGGAAGTGCTTCGCAGCGCTTCCATCGATGAAGAGCACCGCACTATTATGAGTGCGGTGGTCGAGAAGGTTCAGTCCGCCAAAAACGGACTAACCCAAGCTTGCGCCAGCCTCCTAACAGGCTTTGAGGTAAGCAGTCCAAATATAAGAAAATATTACCACATAGATAGTATCCCCTGATGCTCTGTTCGGCATTACCGAGGAAAAGCCGAATAGAGGATCAAATGATAACTCAGGAGTCTAATTAGAGTATGTCTATGTGTATGTACAGGCTTCACTGCTGGCCACTGCTGCACGTACTGTGGAGGTCTCTGCGCTGAAGCAGGACCTGAAGCGGTCCGAGGACGAGCTCGGCCTTACCAAGAGGCACCTCGAAGAGAGCAAAGGTAAGAAATACCCCCTGTCTATATAGTTAAAAAGAAGTTCGGGTGTAAAGTAATAGGATCATCATGGATTTGTCAGGGGCCACGACCGAGGGGGTGACCCTGAGGAAGGCGTTGTCCGAGGCCGAAGACAAAGCGGCCAAAGAACGCATTGAACGGGAGAAACAAGAAGCCCGAGTAGGCGAGGTGCAGCAAGAGCTCGAGGCTCTCGCCAAAAAGCACGAGTCCTTGGAGCTTGACTCCAAGACGCGAGAGTCCGAGCTCGCGCAGGAGCTTGAAAGCATTTGGAGCGCCAAGGCCGAAGCCCACAAGGCCCTCCAGGAGATTGACGCGGTGAAGAAGATAGCAGCAGGTAAGGCATTCATTATGCAAAGCAAGCACATGAAGGAGACTTTCCTTTTTCTACCCGAGTTCGGAGCTCTCCAGGAGCGTTTGCAGATCTTCCCCACAGTGTACTAGATGCCACGGAGTTTTACCGGGCTGAGGAGGGGTGGTCAACAGAGAAGTTGTTCTGGTCTTAGTATACTGGGACCGAACACCCCGTGCCCTTGAGCGTCCAGCTGAAGCAGTTGGTCGAACTTCACAAGGCGGCCGAACAGGCCATGCGGGGCCTTATAGTCTGGATGTTGCCTAGCGAGCCCCTGTCCGGCGGCTACTTCGGTCTGTTGAGGCGGCTTGTGGAAGCCTTCCCATGGCTTGAAGTCATCAAGCGGTCCGTCTGCATCGAGGGTGCACGCCAGGCTTTTTCCCGGGCGAAGGTGCACTGGGCGAAGCTGGACACCGTGAAGCTGGTGAAGGAATGGCCGCCGGAGGGCAAGGAGCATCGCTGCCCAGAGAATTACTATGAGTGTCCTGAAGGGTTCCCGCTTAGTGGCAGATGAGTGTGCCAAGGATGTAATTTGTGACTGAACATGCTCATGTGATCCTGTAATATGAAACGAGTTCGTTTGCGCCATGCGACACTTTCTTAATTTAAAATATTACCTTCTGTGCGGCCGTTTATAAAATCTGAGAGTTGGCCAGTCGTCGGCTTCTATCCCCATGTAACTAGTACTGGGGTGTTCAGGATAAACCTGAACACTCTTTACCCCAATTTTGGGTCCTTCAAGGGAGGTGTTTAGCGCAACGAACCAGGCAATCGGACTATAATGCTTTATCACTCTCACTTAGCCATAGAAGTCTATGATTTTAATTTTTTGGCGAAGCCCCTGGTATTTAGAGGGCCGAACTTGAGGCGCTATACACGCCTAAGCCGGACAAGGCCGACTCCTCGCCCAAAGCGGAAAAAGTCTTTAAGGACTTGAGACCTCTCGAACAGCGACCAGTCTCTCGCCTTATCATGACAGTCAGTTTTTGGCTTTCTCTACTGAGGTGCTCATTCGGAAGAACTGGGACACAATCACAGTAGTTCTCCCACTGCTACCTTAGCCGATATAGCGGAACGTAAGGTACCAAAGCATGGGAGCCGGGCAACCCAACATTTGACCAAAGACATGATTCAGAGCTGATGCATATAATGCTATAAGTTTGGGGTGCCGCACTGTCGAAAGTGTTCGGACTTCTTGCGCCGTATTATGGGGTAAACGAGGACCCCTAGCGAACTGACCGTACCCGCGCGTGCGGGTGTGGATTGTCGTAAATGGACATATAAGAGAAAGAGAAAAACTTAAATAATGCAATGACAGATTAATGATATGCATTGTTATTTAAATGATACGTTGAAGCGTACTTGGTACAAGTAGTGCAATAAGCATAAAGTAGGACAATTCGAAATGTCCTATCCCAGGGCAAGCTACGCATAGATAGTGAAAAGCGGGTATATCAATTATTAGTAGAGACCACCTGGCGGTTCCCATGTTCATCTTAGCTTCTTGACGCCTTGGTTGTTGCTTCCGGAATGTGTCCGGCAATCGTACTGCCGGAAAGGGCTTCTAGAGAATTAGGCCCTGAAAGAGAAAAGGAATGTCAAAGATATACATCCCCTAGTGTGGTTAAGCCATAATGCGGGGCGTGTCCTGATCGTGCCCTCGCCTATGTCCATGGTATTTTCAATGCGTAGTTATGTAGGCGCGGCACAGATTTCATTGCTTCATTGGGACTGGGATGGGGGCCGAATTGCTAGGCGAGCTCAGATCGTGCCAGGCGATCCTGTTGCAGCTTGTTCCGGACTCGCTTGAAGGTGTCCGAGGGCCATGACGCTGAATGAGTGGTCTGCCCGAACAGGCTGCTTTGTGCTTCTACTACAAGGGCCGCAGTGTGCTCTTCCGTATGGAGTGAGCGTTCTGTGTTTCCATTTACTGTTATGACCCCGCGAGGTCCTGTCATCTTGAGTCTGAGGTATGCGTAATGCGGCACTGCATTGAATTTTGCAAACGTTGTCCGTCCGAGTAGTGCATGATAGCCACTGCGAAATGGGACGATGTCGAAGATTAACTCTTTGCTTCGGAAGTTATCCGGCGATCCGAAGACCACTTCCGGTGTGATTGAGCCTATGCAATGGGCTAGGCCTCTACACCTGGGATGACGCCTTTAAAGGTGGTTTTGCTGGGTTTGATCCTCGAGGGATCGATACCCATTTTTCGCACTGTATCCTGATAAAGTAGGTTCAGGCTACTACTGCCATCCATAAGGACTCGAGTGAGGTGAAATCCGTCAATGATGGGGTCTAGGACCAGTGCGGCGGATCCGCCATGACAGATGCTAGTGGGGTGGTCCCTGCGATCGAAGGTGATCGGACAAGTAGACAATGGGTTGAACTTTGGGGCGACGGGCTCCATCGCATAGACGTCCATTAGTGCACGCTTCCGCTCCCTCTTTGGAATGTGGGTTGCGTATATCATGTTCACCATCTTCACTTGTGGGGTAAAACCCCTTTTGTAGTCCTGTGTTCGGCGGCCGGGGCTCCTCCTCGTGTGCGGCGCTTCTATGCCGGGCTACATCCCGACGCGGTTCGTATGAGTCTTGTCTGCTGTATTCGGCCTGGCCGGATTTACTCTTGGTGTATCCGACGCGACCATCATCGTCCCATGTTGGCGCATGTGCCCGTGTCCCTATATTAACCTTGCGATTTTTGCCTTACTGTCCAATATGTCTCGCAGGTCCTCTGTGTAACCCCGGGTTTTAGTATTTTTGATTGAGAGGGGACGGGGTGCGGGCTGAACTTCAGGCTGAAACGCCTCTCTGGCTCGACCGCGTAGTGGCCGGTCAGCCGCATCGTACACTCGTGAATGAGGCTTCAATGCTTCCTCCTCGAGGTGAGGTAGCAACCTGCATTTTGGGTAATTCTTGGATGGTCGCTCAAGTTCATGCTCCTTGGCCGCAAGGACTTTGGTCCACCTGTCTACCAGCAAGTCTTGATCAGCTTGAAGCTGTTGCTGCTTTTTCTTCAGGCTATTTGCCGTGGCCATAAGCCGATGGCTTGAAGCGCTCTTGCTCGACGGGGTCCTTAGGCACGATAAACTCGTCGTCACTGATGCTCGCCTCATCTTCGGAGAGAGGCATGTAATTGTCCTCCTCCAGTTCTCCATCTGCTGCCTGCTCTGGAGGATTAGCTTGTTCGTCTTCCAGCTCTACATCGTGCTGGAGGGGATTGTAGTTGTCTTCGGCACTATCCGGAGTGTTATTATCTCCTGTGCCAGTATCACTGCTCTTGCTGTGGCGGGACTTAGAGTGGCGCCGCTGACGTCGGCGCTTGGGTTGCTTCTTGGAGGGTTCATCCTCTGTTGTCTCGTCGCCATTGCCTTCTTTGGGGATGTCCACCATGTATATATCATATGATGAGGTGGCGGTCCAGCGCCCTGAGGGCGGTGGTTCCTGTTTGTCTCCTGCATCGTCGTCCATACCGTCGATGTCTTCGCAGTCGAAGTCGAGCATGTCGGTTAATTCGTCGATAGTGGCTACTAAGTGGGTGGTGGGTGGGCAGCGAATTTCTTCGTCGTCCGCATCCCATTCTAGCCGGACATAGTTCGGCCAAGGTTCTCCTGACAGGGAGAGAGACCTTAATGAATTTAGCACATCTCCGAAAGGTGAGTGCTGAAAGATATTCGCGAAGGTGAACTCCATGATCGGCGCCCAGTCGGATTCGACAGGCACAGATGTAGGCGGCTTGGAGTCCGTGGCCGGGGATAAATCCAGTGGTTCAGTGATGCGGCTCTCGAAAGGGGTGAAGTCAGTATCTGGCTCTATCGCCACTGAGAGTGCAGCCTCCATGGCGGGTTCTATCCCTCCACTCTCAGATGGCGCGATTTGCTCCGAATTAACGGCCGGAGTAGCTCCGGATGCGATCTCCCGAACACTGTCCGACGGTAGAGTTACCTCTTGCTCGTCGCGACTATGCGGCGTGTCCGGCCTGGGCTCGAATCCGTCGAAGATCAAGTGTCCGTGGATGTCGGCCGTGTAGTTCAAGTTTCCAAATCTGACCTGATGGCCAGGGGCGTAGCTCTCGATCTGCTCCAGATGGCTAAGCGAATTGGCCTGCAGTGCGAAGCCGTTGAATACAAAGATCTGTCCAAGGAGGAAAGCCTCACCCTAGACCGCATCGCTAGCAATGATCGAAGGATCCATCAAGCTTTATGGTGACGACACAGTGGAACTCTCAATGAAAGCACCAATGTCGGTGTCAAAACCGGCGGATCTCGGGTAGGGGGTCCTGAACTATGCGTCTGAGGCGGATGGTAACAGGAGGCAGGGGACACGATGTTTACCCAGGTTCGGGCCCTCTTGATGGAGGTAATACCCTACATCCTGCTTGATTGTTCTTGATGATATGAGTATTACAAGAGTTGATCTACCACGAGATCAAAGAGGCTAAACCATAGTAAGCTAGCCTATGGTACGATTGTCTGTTGTCCTACGGACTAAAACCCTCCGGTTTATATAGACACGGGAGGGGACTAGGGTTACACAAGGTCGGTTACAAAGGAGGTGATATACATATCCGTATTGCCTAGCTTGCCTTCCACGCCAAGTAGAGTCCCCTCCGGACACGAGACGAAGTCTTCAATCTTGTATCTTCATAGTCCAACAGTCCGGCCAAAGGATATAGTCCGGCTGCTGGAGACCCCCTAATCCAGGACACCCTCAAGTCCACCCTAGATATTTAGCTTGGACTAGAGAATCATACACTGTGTGCCAGAGACACCTATACATGGAGTGTGCCAGAGAGACTCCCCCCCCCCCCGCACACTGAGAGAGAGAGAGAGGGACTGAGAAGGTTTGTGTTTGGATGCATGCAGTAGAATTGAAGATTGTAGGCGAGAGAGAAAACAGGAGTCCGGGAGAGGAGGGAGGTCACGTTTATTCATCAAAGATAGATATAAACCATGTTTCGACATAAATTCGCATTCAAATATTTGAATTGGAGAACATGTTGTCTTCAATCCACACATGAACAGATATATGCGTATTAAACAAGTTCATTAATTTGACTTTCAACATGTTCATGGAGAACTATAATACAACATGCTACTCAATTGAGGTGTTCAATTTTGGATTAAGTTCACTATTTTGACATGGTGAATGAGCTACTTCATTGAACTGACATATTTCATTTTGGGTTTGTTTCCCGCTTTTGAGTGGGTCAACTATTTGTCATATAGTAAATCATTAGCAACGAGCATGTAAAAACACATTAGTCCTGAGCATCATCTCACCATCTAAAAAAGAAGTGGCAAGCTAACATTTCAAAATTTGATTCGAATTGACTTTTTTCTGAAATGGAACACTCTGATTCCATACTTAAACTGGCTCAGCCAAATTGCTGGCCATTCGAATCGACTTGGTAAGGTAGATGTGGATGCTCGTTCTCCCAAAATTTGAATGAACCGCTAAACACCCTCTGCCTGGTGGAATTCGCCCGACCAAATAAATGGGAGACGCAAAATTACCAGCCAATGTGGGACACACATCAATTGGCCCGTTGTACATCGAGGGTAGGTTCATAACTTCATCAAAGCGTGCATTCTCCTCGGACAAAATGGTAGGTGCCGAATAATTCATAAACTATGGGTGGAAAAACACCCTCTCCTCGGCCGAAATCGCTCACACCGACTATTTCAAAACACGCCCTCCTCGCCCGAAATCGCTCGTGCCCACTATTACAAAACACACCCTCCTCGCCCGAAATCGCTCGCGCCCACTATTTGGGAGAAGCAAAGTTACTCTACTATCCCGACCCTCAAGACACAGACCCAAGCCCAGAAGCCTAAAGGCAGGGGTAGAACTGTAACCCACCCCCCCCCACACACACACACTCACAAACACATTTCAGACAAATGCGTCCGTAAGACATGGTTCCCCTCCCAATTCCCCCTTCATACATCGCGGGCGCCAAATCACCTTCTCCCCGGAAGCTCCCTTCTCCCAAGCCGCGAAACCTCAGCCCCTCCTCCATGGCGCCCCCACAGCACCAAATTCACCGCCGCCCTCCTACAAAATGCAGAGACGATGTCCATTTCTCGCCGTGCATTGGGCCATGTGCCTCTTACTCCGTGCTATCGGAGCTGACTCGACGACGACCGCGTGAACCGTACCAGAGCCGATTCACCTGCGTCGTTGTGCACGGTCTGGAGAGGCTCCAACTTCGGATGTGTCCAGGGCCCTGGCTTTGCTTCCTCGTAGCCATCAACCATCGCGACATCTCTGCTTTCCTGCCGCCGGGAGCCGCCGCAATCGCAGCAGCCTCACCGACTCGGTAGTTGGAGCTGCCTACTTCACTGGGCCACAAGATAGGTCGTACACTCATCTTAAATCACTTTATTTAGGTGTCAGTTGTCCGGATTTTTATTCTAAGCCAATCGATTCCCAATGGGAAGCAGCACCCCTCGAGGTGGCGGAGCTCCTAGGCTGCCGGTTGGCTGATGTCTAACTGAAAGTGCAACTATCCCTGGGTGGTTTTGGAAATTACTAACAACATATAGCTCATTGAACTAATGCTATTTCAAGATGATCATTTCAGAAAGTTCAATGATTGGCAGGGCATGGATTAGGAATGTGGACCCCTCAAAATGCTAACGGCACATATTGGCTCAAGCTCAAGACTCTACATTTTCATTTTAGTGATCCAAGATCACATTGAGTCCATAGGAAAAGCCAATACTATTAAAAGGGGATGAGGTGTTGCTTAATGGCTTGCTTGCTCAAAGTGCTTAGTGATATGCTCTAAAGCCCTCAGCCACTTTCTCATATCCAAATATGTCCAAAACAAAAAGTCAAACTCGGCCCTACTGATTTGATCTATCCGGCGCCACCGAGTTCAGTTGACATAGCCACTGCCAGAAACACTAGTCACTTCGATCTCACTGATAGGGATCTCAGTCTCATCGAGATGGGATTGGAAACTCTCTGTTTCCCTTTGTAACGTTTTGTTCCAACCGAGATGAGCGGTTGGTCCCACCGAGTTCGCAATGCAAACTCTTTATTTCCCTTTCACAACGCTTTAGTCTCACGAAATGAGCGATCCGGTCCCACCGAGTTTGCCGGACCAACTCTTTGGTTAGCTTATTACCAAAATCGGTTCCATCGAGTTTGTGTAATCGGTCTGATCGAGATTATGTTTTGCCCTAACCCTAATGAAATCAATCCCACCGAGTTGACATGTCAGTCCCATCGAAAATCCTAACGTTCACATTTTGTACTAAATCGGTCTGACCGAGTTTCATGATTCAGTCCCATTGAGTTTGGTGATTTGTGCGTAATGGTTAGATTTTGTGTGGAGGCTATATATACCCCTCCACCCTTCCTTCATTAGTAAGGAAAGCCAACAGAACGTGCCTAGACTTCCAGCATTCATTTTCTTAGAGAGAACCACCTACTCATGTGTTGAGACCAAGATATTCCATTCCAACCAAATTAATCTTGATCTCTAGCCTTCCCCAAGTTGCCTTCCACTCAAATCATCTTTCCACAAAATCCAAATCCGTGAGAGAGAGAGAGTTGAGTGTTGGGAGACTATCATTTGAAGCACAAGAGCAAGGAGTTCATCATCAACACACCATACCTTTTGGAGAGTGGTGTCTCCTAGATTGGTTAGGCGTCACTTGGGAGCCTCCGTCAAGATTGTGGAGTTGAACCAAGGAGTTTGTATGGGCAAGGAGATGGCCTACTTCGTGAAGATCTACCCTAGTGAGGCAAGTCCTTCGTGGGCGATGGCCATGGTGGGATAGACAAGGTTTCTTCTTCATGGACCCTTCGTGGGTGGAGCCCTCCGTGGACTTGCGCAACCGTTACCCTTCGTGGGTTGAAGTCTCCATCAACGTGGTTGTACGATAGCACCACCTATCGGAACCACGCCAAAAATCTCCATGTCTACATTGCATTTGCTCCCTCCAAACTCCTCCCTTTACCTTCATGTGCAATGTTTTACATTCCGCTGATATACTCTTAGACGTGCATGTGTAGGTTGATTGCTTGACTTGTGCTAAGTTGCTAAAATCTGCCAAGACATGAAATTGGGAAAAGGATAAATTTTTATTTGGTCTGGTAGTCTAATCACCCCCCCCCCCCTCTAGACATACTTTCGATCCTACACTAATGTAAGGGTGCGGGGGTGCAAGTTCGACGCGGAAGCAACGCTTAGGTGGCCATCTTAGAGTTGAGTGGGTTGAAGGTACTGCCGCCACCCGATCTGGATGATGGCGAGTCTTTGTGGATTAGCCGGGGGCGGCGCAACCATGATAGTGTGGTGGGGCGGGGAGCGGGGTTTTGGTTGCAGCTCTCGTGGCCAGGGACAGCGGAGGAAGGTTGCTGTGCCGGTGGTCGCTGGCTCTTCGGGGAAGATTCTGAATAGTGTCAGACAGGAGCCACAAGACGGCCATCAAGCCATCCAGCGTAGATCGGACAGTACCAAAATAAAATAAAATCATGTGACCCCAGTTTAGTTTTCAATCAACAGACGTGTGACCACTCTCGTACCTTACTATTGATCTCTTAGGGTATTTCTTCAGATCATAGATACGTACCATTCTCAACACTATGTGTTTTCTGCTTCTTCAGCCACACTGTCTTCCTTCTCACCGCAGCTGCTCCAACAAGGGAAGCATAAATCAGAAGGGAGCTATAGTACCTACTCAATAGTTCCCTGCATCGAATGTGTGTGCCCGACATGGACAACCACTACAACTGCAGGGCCATCAACAAGTCAGCACATGATGCTCACTCCTATGGATGGCGGCCAGATAGGTTGTACCCTCATCTTACTTGTGTGCAGCATTTATGGCTTTGTTATTCATCAAAGCATGGAAAATAGATTATCACATTTCACTGTATACTCATGTTGATCTCTTAAGAGTCTTGTTCAGGAGTTAACGCGGTTCCATAGTTCAGATAAGAGACTTATTCTTTAGGTAACTTTGTTACATAGTTATCATCCATCAACCAATACTATCCCATAGGCTGGTGATTATACCACTTCTAGTATTACCTATGTTGTTCTTTAATAATTTTGTGTGCAATCTAGTTAATCTTGAGTACAAACGATACATATTCTATAGCTTTCATCTGTGTTCTCCCTTTAGTTTTTGAGACCTGTGCTGCTAGTTAAGCCCAGTCCTACTATTTATGCCATCTCCTGTAGGCACTCATTACATAAATCTAACTACTAGTTGTCTTCCATGCATGTCAGATATAATTGGACACAATGATATATCCACAAGAACCTCACGGAGCAATGTAACAGCCAACAAACTTGACGTCAATGATACCCAATATGATGGAACATGTAAAGGCAGTTCTTCAGAAGACTTACAAAAAGATGATGAATCCTATTCACCCCACAAGGTCCTTGCTCTAACTTGTCCCGTGATATGGGTACAACATGCATATAATGTCCTGGAGTGCATCTACTCTTTTGCAATGCCATGTGCTTAGCCAGTTGATCATGAATGTAAATATGGCATGCCTTCCTGTTTTTCAGTACCTATTCCATTCATGATAACATGTTTTCAAATTCAAGTACTGTCATTCTACTCCGTCTCAATGCCATCTGCTTAGTTTGTACATTATGCTTCTGAATATCTTATGCATTGTTGTTCATCAGTATGTACTTCATCTGTCTACCATACCATGTTTTTTACATTGAAGTGGTGTTCTAGTGGTCTGTTGCAATGTCATCTTAGTTTCCCAATCATACATGCATATGTTGCCTTAGTGTTTTTTGTATGTATTCCACTATCATATAGTTTTACATTCAACTAGTGTTTTTTACTCTGTTGTCCTGTCGTATCCCTAGCTCTTACATCATACTCCCTCCGTCCGGATTACATGTCGCAGAAATGGATAAAAATGGGTGTATCTAGAACTGAAATACGCATGGACACATCCATTTATTTCCGGATGGAGGGAATACATGTCAATATTTCATGCCTTTCTATTCTTTAGTACCTATACCATCTCTATGTCATAGCATGTTTTATAAGTAAAGCACCATTCTTCTATATAAGGCATGCAAGGGGAAGATGGCTATGTTAGAATCTGAAGTGTTACAAACAAGATCTTTCCAAAAGATCCAAACGCTAGGAGATAGTAAACCAACTCCAGTGTTCATAGATACTTCTCTAGCACACAGAAACCCAACTCCTACTAATAATAATAAGCAGATTCAAGTGGCTAAAGAACTAGTCCGCTCCAGTCCAGCAAAAATATGTCAACTCCATTCTCAAAAGCGTGTGCGCATCTCACATCATGAAATTTTATAGCATTCAGATCATATTTTCTACATATTCCTTACCAATATGTCTTTTAGAAAATAAACTTAAAGGATAGAAGACTTTCTAAACTGGGATCGTGTTCGATGAAAGTATCTTGCGGGAATTCTCTGTGCTCCAATGCTGATGTAAGTACCTGTTGTATATCACTAAATTTTTACATAAGCATGTATTTTGTTAATTGGCGTGAATCCAACCTTTATCTAATCTAAATTTACTTGTAGAAAAATGTATAATTAAAGGCGACAATGTTGATTTTTGTAAGGAAAAATGCCTGATAGTTTTGCATACTGAGCTGCATGAGTGTACTACCTCATATCATTCACATCACTAAATTGTAGTGATGTTCTGGTTGCCCAATCATTGATTGTGTCAATGTTGCTTTCCTATTACCTTAGCTAGCTGATGATAGTTGTGCCATATTGTGTTAATTTGGTGTAGGCTGGTGTGGTCTGGTTACCCAAATGTTCGTTGTGTCAATGTTGCTTTCCAATTATCTAACCTGGCCTTCATCGAGCTCGACCTTCATCGAGCTCCTCCTTGAGCTCGGTTGCGTCACCTGCACGGGTAACATCAGCACCTACAAATATAACGAACACGACCTTCATCGAGCTCCTCCTTGAGCTCGGTTGCGTCACCTGCACGGGTAACATCAGCACCTACAACTGGTTTTGGAAGTAATCTGTGAGTCACGGGGACTCAACAATCTCACACCCTCGCGATCAAGACTATTTAAGCTTATAGGTAGGGGTAAAAGGTATGAGGTGGAGCTGCAGCAAGAACTTGCATATATGGTGGCTAACATATGCAAAAGAGAGCGAGAAGAGAAGGCAAAACACGTTCGTGAATCTATGATCAAGAAAAGAACCTAGACTACTTACGTTCAAGCATAACTCCAACACCGTGTTCACTTCCCGAACTCCGCCGGAAAGAGACCATCACACCTACACACACGGTTGATGCATTTTAATTAAGTTAAAGTTTCAGGTTTTCTACAACCAGACATTAACAAATTCCCATCTTAACCACGTGCACGGCTTTCGAAAGTTCAAAACCCTGCAGGGGTGTCCCAACTTAACCCATCATAAGCTCTCACGGTCAACGAAGGATATTCCTTCTCCCAAGACAATCCGATCAGACTCGGAATCCTGGTTACAAGACATCTCGACAATGGTAAAACAAGTCCAGCACGACCACCCGCTGTGCTGACAAATCCCAATAGGAGCTGCACATATCTCGTTCTCAGGACACACCGGATAAGCTAAGCGTACGGTAGCCAATGTAACCCAAGTTGCCAAGGGACGGACCTGCACGGTGCTCTGGGTTGGACCAACACTTAGAGAAGCACTGGCCCGGGGGTTTAAATAAAGATGACTCTTGGGCTGGCCAACCCAAGGGAAAAAGAGGCTAGGTGGCGAATGGTAAAACCAAGGTTGGGCCTTGCTGGAGGAGTTTTATTCAAGGCGAACTGTCAAGGGGTTCCCATTATAACCCAACCGTGTAAGGAACACAAAATCAAGGAACATAACACCGGTATGACGGAAACTAGGGTGGCAAGAGTGGAACAAAACACCAGGCATAAGGCTGAGCCTTCCACCCTTTACCAAGTATATAGATGCGTTAATTAAATAAGAGATATTGTGATATCCCAACAATAATCATGTTCCAACAAGGAACAAACTCCAATGTTCACCTGCAACTAACAACGCTATAAGAGGGGCTGAGCAAAGCGGTAACATAGCCAAACAACGGTTTGCTAGGACAAGGTGGGTTAGAGGCTCATGGCAATATGGGAGGCATGATATAGCAAGTGGTAGGTATCATAGCATAGGCATAGAAAAAGAGGGATCATCTAGCAAGCCAAGATAGAAGTGATTTCGAGGGTATGGTCATCTTGCCTGAGATCCCGCAAGGAAGAAGAACGAGTCCATGAAGAAGACAAACGGACGAAGTCGAATGGATCCTCACAACTCCGGAACGAAACCGAAGCTAACGGGAGTAGCAACCCGGAAATAAGCAAGCAACATAGTAAACAACCAACACAAGAACAAGGCATGATGCACAACCAAGTATGATGCATGTCCGGTTTAATGAGGCATGGCATGGCAAAGTGCACAAACAATACTACAAGTTAAGTGGAGCTCAACGAGTTGCATATTGACGGAACACCACATTCAAGTTATTTAGTTCGATCTCATTTATGTACCCAACAATATTAAATGTTGATTAACATGGCAAGAGGTGAAGCATAGTTAAAATAACTATCTAATCAAGTTTAAATGAGGCCGGAAATAAACAAACAACAATTCCAGAAAATCCTCATATGCAAATCATGGATTTGGTACTGTTCTGTCCTAAAGCATACTTTAGAGTTGTTAAACATGCAAGATGAATGCACCATGTTAAAATAGGAATTTTTCTACCCCATTTACATATAAAGTTTGTTAGGTTCGGAGCTATGGTTATTTAGTTATGAATTAAATCATTTTAACATGGCAATATGAGCAAAATTAAAGAAACAACATTTTTAACATTTTTAACATGTATGAAAGTGGCATATTATTAATCTACACAAAATTCTAAGCATTTTACATATATAGTTTGTTTAATTTGGATGCACGGTTCAACAGTTATTAAATGCATGATGCTGGGGGGGTTCTGCAAAACTGCAATCCTGCGGATAAAAGCTAAATTCGCACAAACTGAAAAAAAAAACACTACTGGGCTGAAATCTGGGACAAGCCCAACAATGCACAGGGGCTGGAGGGGGGCTTCTCACATTCGGCTTGGCCGGGTTGGTGCTGGGCTGGATGAGGCAGGCGGCTGGGCCGGATCTGGGCCGCCAGGTGAGGCCGAAGCCTTCCAGTGGTGGCGCGGTTGATGGGCAAGGTCAACGAGCGGGCGAGCAGGCTCGATCTCGAACTGCTGCTCGCAGTAGGGTATGCAGAGGCTGACGGCGAGGGACTTGGCGCGCAGAGGAGGCCAGTGGGAGGAAGAGCAGCTCGGGCGCTGCAGGAACCAGCAGGCGCGGCGGCTCCAGGGAATTGGCGGGGCTACAGGACTGCGTCGATCCGGCCGGGTTAGAGGCGGAGATGTAGCGGGGCGAAGGAGAGGTTTCGGATGACGGCCATGGAGTCAGGTGGAGCTCCTGGTCGAGGGCGGAGCTCCGAAGCTTGGCGGCCATGGTTCCTGCTGAATGCTGTGAGAGGCGAGAGACGTGAAGGTAGATCAGCACAGGAGGGAGGGAAAAGGCAGACAGAAGAAAACAGGGGAAGAGCGGCGACGGGGTCGGAAGGGCGGCTGCACTCCGGTGGTTTGGACGCCGGTGATGTGATGACGGTTGAGGACGAGGCAGGGCTCGGGCGCGGTCAACGGGGCTCGACTGCTGCGGGCACAGGAACGAGGAGGCGAGGTGGTAGGACGGTGAATGGATCGATCTGGCTGGATTTCGAATCGAAGAGCTCGGGCTCGAGCTCTGGTTGGTGGGAGGAGGAATGGGAGGATCCCGATGTGGATTCGGTGGAGTGTGGCGGCGGCTGAGGGGGGACAAAAAACCTAGATTTGAGGGTTGCTGTTGAACGCCCTCGATGCGGCTATATCTCCCACGTGTCGAAGCACGACTTAGAGGCATAACCGCATTGAAAGCAATGTCGCAAGTGAGGTAATCTTCACACAACCCATGTAATACATAAGGGAAAGAGATACATAGTTGGCTTACAATTGCCACTTCACACAATTACAAGAATAAAGCATTACATCATCCAAATACAATCAAGGTCTGACTATGGAACCAAAATAAAAGAAGAACCCCAAAAGCGACAAGGTCCCCGATCGACCCCAACTGGGATCCACTACTGATCAACTAGAACGAAACAACACAAAGGACAAGATCTTCATCGAGCTCCTCCTTGAGCTTGGTTGCGTCATCTGCACGGACTCATCGGCACCTGCAAGCTGGTTTTGGAAGTATCTGTGAGTCATGGGGACTCAGCAATCTCGCACCCTCGCGATCAAGACTATTTAAGCTTATGGGTAAGGTAAAGGTAGGAGGTGGAGCTTCAGCAAGCGACTAGCATATATGGTGGCTAAACATACGCAAATTAGAGCAAGAAGAGAAGGCAAAGCACGATCGTGAAACTATGATCAAGAAGTGATCCTAGAACAACCTACGTCAAGCATAACTCCAACAACGTGTTCACTTCCCGGACTCCGCCGAGAAGAGACCATCACGGCTACACACGCGGTTGATGTATTTTAATTAAGGTCAACTTCAGCTTTTCTACAATCAGACATTAACAAATTCCCATCTGCCCATAACCACGGGCACGGCTTTCGGAAGTTCAAATCCCTGCAAGGGTGTCCCAACTTAGCCCATCACAAGCTCTCACGGTCAACGAAGGATATTCCTTCTCCCAAGACAATCCGATCAGACGCGGCATCCAGGTTACAAGACATCCTCGACAATGGTAAAACAAGTCTAGCAACACCGCCCGAATGTGCCGACAAATCCCGATAGGACCTGCACATATCTCGTTCTCAGGGCACACTCAGATTGTCCAAACTTCCGGTAGGCCATCCCAGAGTTGCCCCTGGTGGCCACAGGCGGCTGACAGTTTGGACCAACACTCAGAGGAGCACTGGCCCGGGGGGGGGGTTAAAATAATGATGACCCAAGGGAAAGAAAAGGCTAGGTGGAAAATGGTAAAACCATGTTTGGGCATTGCTGGAGGAGTTTTATTCAAGGCAAACTGTCAAGGGGTTCCCATTATAACCCAACCGCGTAAGGAACGCAAAATCCGGGAACATAACACCGATATGACGGAAACTAGGGCGGCAAGAGTAGAGCAAAACACCAGGCATAAGGCCGAGCCTTCCACCCTTTACCAAGTATATAGATGCATTAATTAAATAAGCGATATTGTGATATCCCAACAAGTAAACCTGTTCCAACAAGGAACAATATCTCCATGTTCCAACAAGGAACAAACTTCAATCTTCACCTGCAACTAACAACGCTATAAGAGGGGCTGAGCAAAGCGGTAGCATAGCCAAACAACGGTTTGCTAGGACAAGGTGGGTTAGAGGCTTGGTTCAACAATATAGGAGGCATGATAAGCAAGTGGTAGGTATCGCAGCATAGGCATAGCAAAGGAGCAAGCATCTAGCAAGCAAAGATAGAAGTGATTTCGAGGGTATGATCATCTTGCCTGAAATCCCGCGAGGAAGAAGAACGAGTCCATGAAGAAGACAAACGGACGTAGTCGAACGGTTCCTCACAAACACGACGTTATCGGAACCAACCCGAAGAAGCAACACCGGAAAGAAAGCAAAAACATAGTAAACAACCACCACATAAACATGGCATGATGCACAACCAAGTATGATGCATGTCCGGTTTAATGAGGCATGGCATGGCAAAGTGCACAAACAATCCTACAAATTAAGTGGAGCTCAATATGCAACTCCGTTGCATATTGATGAAACACCACATTCGAGTTACTTAGTTCGATCTCATTTTGTACCCAACAATATTAAATGTTGATTAACATGGCAAGGGGTGAAGCAAATGAAAACTACCTATCTAGGCAAATTTAAATGAGGCCGGAACAACAAACAACAAGTCTGGAAACTCCTCATGTGCATGTTTTAGGTTTTGGTACTATTCTGCCCTAAACCATATTTTATAGCTGTTGAACATGAAAAGTGATGCCACCATGTTAAACTAGGCACAATTCTACACCATTTACATATAAAGATTAATTAAAACCGAGCTACGGTTAAATAGTTATGAACTAAAACATTTTAACATGGCATAGGAGCAAAATAATGCAAACATCATTTAAAACATTTTAACATGGCAAGAAAGTGGCATATTATTAATCTACACATAATTTTAAGCAAGTTTCATATATAAATTATTTTAAACCGATGCACGGTTTGAGAGTTATTATATGCATGAAGTTTAGGGGCTATACTGCAAAACTGTTATCTCAGGATAAAAGACAAAATCGCAGAGCCCAAAAAAAATAGACTCTGGGCCGAATCTGTATAGGAAATCCAACAGAGGGAAAAGGCCAGGGACCGCTCACCCTGGGCCTTGGGCCATCGGAGGTGATGGGCTGGGGATGCACTCGACCTCAGCGCTGGGCTGAAAGCGCGCTGGGACTTGGCAGCTCGATCTCAGGACAAGAAGTCAATGCGGCGCGGTTGTGGCGATCTCTCTCTGCTCGAAAGAAACAGAGGGGCGGCGCGGCGTGAAACAGAGGCGTAGGGAACTAAGGGGCGCGGCTCCAAGCGCAGGACGGCGGTGGAAGAGGCCGGGACGGCGTGGGGCGACGAGGAGGAGGCCGCGGGTGACGGAGGCGCTCGGCAGGAGGCGAGGCAGGCAGCGGCAACGGGGACGCCAAGCTTCGAAGGGCGCGGCCATGGCGTGGTGCTTCTGCGAGGAAAACACAGAGAGGGGCGAAACGTGAGAGGAGTAGGAAGGAACCATATGAAGGAAGGGAAGGGAGAGGTGGCGCGACGGGGCCGGCCTGGTCATGGGCTCCGGTCGTCGGAGCACGGCTACAGTAGACGGGAGGCCCGGAGGAGCCGCAGGCACCGGGGCCGAGGGGAAACTCCTCGCTGGTGTGCTCGTTCGGTCATTGAAGCAGAGTGCGCGGGGAAGCAGATGCGCAGCAACGCGAGCAGGGACTAACTCCGGCCTGTGCCCACCGGATCCGGCGACGACGGGCGCGGGGACGCTGAACTGGGCGCGGGGAGACAGATCCAGGAACGGGACGGATGCTGGGGTGCGGAACGGGCGGCGGCGAGGATCACTCCGACGAGTAGCTGTGCAGAAAAGGCGGCGGCTTGGTGCAGTTCGGGCGCAGAGGAGCGGCCTGATCCGGCGGCAGGGACGGGAAGGACACCCATGTTGGCTCCGGTCGCTCGCGGCCATGGAAGCAGAGGGCGAGCTTCGTCCATTTCCTGACATATAAGAAAATGAACATAAAAGGGAGGGAGATTAGAGAAGGAAGCTGGGAGCAGGGAAGAGAAGGAAAGAGCAGGGGAGATCCCGAGGGGGATTTGGTGGAATGGCGGCGGCGGCTGGGAGGATGGGACATCTCGCCTCAAATTTAGGGTTGGACTATATATTTATAGCGTATGTGTGTTTGGCTAGGGGCTAATCTGGATCCTTCGATCGAAATCGAGCGGTTGAGAAAAATAGGTTAGGAAGTCTAATAATCAAAACGGAGATGTTTTGTAGACGTTTGGGGATGATCCGGACACAACGGTAACGACTGCCCGGGTCGGGTCCGGGACAATTTTGGACGCGCACGTGAGGGGTTCGATGCACTGTGCAGAGAGGGTTTCGGACCGTGCGGTCGCCTCGGACAACTCCGGAAGCGAAGAGGGGAAGGAGGATGGACTAGGTGGGCTGTGGCGAGACTGCGAGGGGGAGAAGAGAGAGAGAGGGCCCGGCATCTGTTTCCGGAGACCGAAAACATCCGACGTTAGACCGACTATAATGTCGCTATAGTTATCCATTGGGCTATCAAACGAACTCCGAATGCGATGAAACTTGACAGGCGGCCTACCTACAACATAACAACACCACATGCCAACTTTCAACCCATTCCGAGAACATTTTCCGACCACTTATAAAATACTATTTCGGACATGCCGTGGGCGCGTGCAAGTGTGTCTGGGCTTAGAACGGACAACGGACGGAACTGAGGGAACCCGGACTAATGCATGTTTCGAAAACATGATGATGCAATGCACATGATGACATGACAAGATGCGACACGTTAGCAAAAGACAAGGCAACAACAGCGAAACACCGGAAAACACCTGGCGCAACGGTCTCGGGGTGTTACAACACTCCACCACTACGAGAGGATCTCGTCCCGAGATCTAGAATGGCACCGGAGGGAAAAACGAAAGAGAGAGAGAAGAGGTAAAACTAAGTTGCTTCTTTGACAAACGAGTGAAACCAAAGAACCTTGAAAAGGTTAAGCCATTTCGAGAAAAGAATACAATGGAGATGAACGAAGTTGAAAACACTCCGCTAGAAAGGGGAACAAGGAAGAAACAACTTCAGGCAGCACTCCGGTTGAGAAGAAAAAGAATTGAATAAGAACTTGATAAGATGAGAAGATACTTGAATGAAAACACGACACACTGCCTCCGGAACTATTGAATGAATGGAACAAGGGGTAAGAAAGATCTCAGACAGCACACCGGTTGAAAAGAGGTGCAAGGCTTGGTAAGGCGAAAAGAACTTGAGCAAAAGGTCACAACACTCCGGTTAAATAGGATAGGCATGAAAAGATCATGATCTTCATGATTCGAGATGATGACTGAAAAGAGCAACATCACAATGCCTCCGGAAGAAAAGTAAGAATGGAATGGAATGAACGAAGTGAAACAAGATCTTGAGAGAGCACGATAACAACAAATGCTAGAACGGAGTTGTTGGAAAACCAACAACGAAAAGAATAATCTTGATATGGTCTTATGGAATACATCTCAAATTATGAGGTGACAACCTACCACTCACGAAAAACAAGATTGGATTGATATGAACAAGAAGACGAGAAACTTATCTCACCGGGAGGATAAATGAAGACTAGGGTCGTTTATAAGCACCATAATTAACAAAATCCTTAGGGAAAGCTTTAGGTGAAAAATAACCCAAGTTAACTCGAATGAAGAGATTGATGGATTTAATATATCTCATTGTTAACAACATGTGAATCATGGAACATGAACTCAAATTATCAAGAATGACGTAATATCACCTCCAATGGTACGGAAGGAAGAATTGCACTCCGGATTACAAGATGAAAAATGCTTGATCTCCTAAGAAAAGAATCTCGATGAACACTTCGAGAATGAATTAAATCATAGATGAACCATCATGTAGCACCTTGATGAAGAACTCCGGTAAACAAAAGGAATGAAAAGAAAGAGAAATTGAAAACACAAGGTGAATCCTTGCAATGATTTAGATGGATCTCTGTGATAATTAGAGCTTGGAACTCCGGGAAAGAAAAGATAAAGCATCTCGAACTGAGAATATGATATAATGAACCACTCCGGAAAAAGGAATTAATCACTTGGATGAAACAAGAATAAGAATTATGTTATGCGTATCCTTCACCAATTTGATTGATGACGAGCAAATGGATTTGGCACACAACTTATTCTCATAGCAAGGATTAAGAGAGATATAGCGCAAACTTGAGAAGGTCTTCAACGAAAGTAGGATTAGCAAATGAACGAAGGTACTTGAGACAAACTAGATACATGAAAACGAAGGGATTACGAATTGATTATAGATCACTTCAACGATGCATCGGTAAGATTTAGAGAAAGAGAGCTAAAAGCTGAGAATGAATAATCATGAACTGATGGACTCCGGATAACAGACTGAGAAGACTCTTGCATTACTCCGGGTGGGTGAAAAGAATTCTCACAATCAAAACCAATTATGAGAGGGTGTCAACAAGCTAGAATGACGAATCTCTGAGAGAACGGATAAAATATGGAGGTAAAACTCTTCTTTGGTCTTCAAAATATCTGAGAATGACGACAAGAAACACCACCAATAATTGAAGAGGCACTCCGGAAGAATCAAAAGCGAAGAGATTTAGCCAACGATGAGAAGAATTTGAAAGATATTGGAGAAGGACATTTGACTGATGATAAATCATTCTTACATCAAACTTCGATAAGGAATTTGAGGATAGCTCCGGGAAAATAAGAAGAGTCAGGTAAGATCTTGGAAAAAGACCTGTGGGTTAGGGCCCACTCAAGAGAAAACACCGTTGAGATGATTTAAAGAGAGAGATTGCACCGGTTGAATTAAAAGACTTGTATGAGATAACATCCTCGAAAGATCTTGAATGAGAGCAGAGTAGAAACATGAATCTTCGAGATATCTTGAGCACTCCGGAACAATTAAATAGCGAGAAGTGAATGAATATGAGGTGCATCGGCATGAGAAGGTATTTGAAACGAGGAAAAAGGATATGATCAACAAAGCTTGACTTGAAACCACCGGAGATGAAAAGAATGAAGAAAGATGAACTTGAGGCTCCGTTAGAATCTTCATGAGAAACACCGGATAAGAACACTGAAAGAAAGGAATGGAGAAAAAATTCACATTAATAAAATGGATATTTGATTAAGATATATGATTCCTTGAAGAAAACAAGGGAGGGAGGGCGGGAAAAACAAAGACAACTTGGGATGGATGAAACGAACACCGTTGAGAAGAACTGATAATTGATCTTGCTGATATTTAAATGATCGGATCCACTTGAAGAGAAACACTCCAGATGAAAAGGATTGACGAGACAGTCTCGATTATCATGAAGGATTAGTATTCACATAGGAGTATGAGAACACCGTTTAGAGAAGGTATGGAATCAACATTTGACTTTGAAGCAACTCGAATACCACAACTCAAAACAAAAACAAAGGATTGGCTTGCAGAATAAGCCGGAACAAACATATGATAGAGATTTCGTCCGAAGTTTTCGTGGTGGGGCCTACACGGGCTCGATCGTACAGCACCATCATGTACAAGGCAGTGCACATGACATACGAACCATCCCCGAGTCGGCATAGCCAAGGGCTCTTTAAGACACAACGAGACCACTGTAAAACCAACCGTGGATAGGCGGACCACTAGACGTCGAACCCCAATTTCATATCATACATCTGTCGAAAAGATATCCTAAGAGAAACTTGAATTCCCACTTATAAACTCCTGAAACTTTCCGGTTATGCAATCAGGTGTTGGGGATACAGGGGAAGCATAATATCTCACCCAAAACTAGCAAATCCTACATCCAGCTATATCCATCCTTCAACACATAACCAAGAAACCTTCGGAAATCGTCTACCTCAACCTTCGAAAAGCATCCGTTATACAAGTTATGGCAATACTCCCGAACTCCCGCCCCAGTACTGGGTGGCGTCGAGGTTATCTCACCAACAACTGCATTAAAAGAGATTTTTGATGTCGGCGAAACTAAACTCAGGTATTCCCGAACTGCAACGATAAAATTGTGATGACAGCACCTCGGACCTCAACTCCCCGGGACACTGCCACAACCCCTAAATGACAGGAGGCACCAAGAACAATGTTCTCGTCACAAAACCATCGGAATGATTCCAAGATACCCACGTGATCCTAAAAAAATTTAGTGGAATTTGAGAATAGAAGAGTCAAAACTCTACGTCAGGATGCCCCACCAGAGCGACGAAGGGACTAGGGAGTAAAAAGAATTCCTAACTCTCCGATATATATAATTCTTAAATGACTCAAAACATTTTTTCTAGACTCAACAACGTCCGCTAATTCGATCAAGCAGGTGGGCTCCTAAGGTCGGGGAAGGCTCTGATTACCAACTTGTAACGCCCTCGATGCGGCTATATCTCCCACGTGTCGAAGCACGACTTAGAGGCATAACCGCATTGAAAGCAATGTCGCAAGTGAGGTAATCTTCACACAACCCATGTAATACATAAGGGAAAGAGATACATAGTTGGCTTACAATCGCCACTTCACACAATTACAACAATAAAGCATTACATCATCCAAATACAATCAAGGTCCGACTATGGAACCAAAATAAAAGAAGAACCCCAAAAGCGACAAGGTCCCCGATCGACCCCAACTGGGCTCCACTACTGATCAACTAGAACGAAACAACACAAAGGACAAGATCTTCATCGAGCTCCTCCTTGAGCTTGGTTGCGTCATCTGCACGAACTCATCGGCACCTGCAAGCTGGTTTTGGAAGTATCTGTGAGTCACGGGGACTCAGCAATCTCGCACCCTCCCGATCAAGACTATTTAAGCTCATGGGTAAGGTAAAGGTATGAGGTGGAGCCGCAGCAAGCGACTAGAATATATGGTGGCCAAACATACGCAAATGAGAGCGAGAAGTGAAGGCAAAGCTCGATCATGAAACTATGATCAAGAAGTGATCCTAGAACAACCTACGTCAAGCATAACTCCAACGCCGTGTTCACTTCCCGGACTCCGCCGAGAAGAGACCATCACGGGTACACACGCAGTTGATGTATTTTAATTAAGGTGAACTTCAGGCTTTCTACAATCGGACATTAACAAATTCCCATCTGCCCATAACCGCGGGCACGGCTTTCGAAAGTTCAAATCCCTGCAGGGGTGTCCCAACTTAGCCCATCACAAGCTCTCACGGTCAACGAAGGATATTCCTTCTCCCAAGATAATCCGATCAGACTCGGCATCCAGGTTATAAGACATCCTCGACAATGGTCAAACAAGTCCAGCAACACCGCCCGAATGTGCCGACAAATCCCAATAGGAGCTGCACATATCTCGTTCTCAGGGCACACTCAGATTGTCCAAACTTCCGGTAGGCCAGCCCAGAGTTGCCCCTGGTGGCCACCGGCGGCTGACAGTTTGGACCAACACTCAGAGGAGCACTGGCCCGGGGGGGTTAAAATAATGATGACCCTTGAGCCTTCAGAACCCAAGGGAAAGAAAAGGCTAGGTGGCAAATGGTAAAACCAAGGTTGGGCATTGCTGGAGGAGTTTTATTCAAGGCGAACTGTCAAGGGGTTCCCATTATAACCCAACCGCGCAAGGAACGCAAAATCCGGGAACATAACACCGATATGACGGAAACTAGGGCGGCAAGAGTGGAACAAAACACCAGGCATAAGGCCGATCCTTCCACCCTTTACCAAGTATATAGATGCATTAATTAAATAAGCGATATTGTGATATCCCAACAAGTAAACCTGTTACAACAAGGAACAATATCTCCATGTTCCAACAAGGAACAAACTTCAATCTTCACCTGCAACTAACAACGCTATAAGAGGGGCTGAGCAAAGCGGTAACATAGCCAAACAATGGTGAGGCTTGGTTCAACAATATGGGAGGCATGATAAGCAAGTGGTAGGTATCGCAGCATAGGCATAGCAAAGGAGCAAGCATCTAGCAAGCAAAGATAGAAGTGATTTCGAGGGTATGATCATCTTGCCTGAAATCCCGCAAGGAAGAAGAACGAGTCCATGAAGAAGACAAACGGACGTAGTCAAACGGTTCCTCACAAACACGACGTTATCGGAACCAACCCGAAGAAGCAACACCGGAAAGAAAGCAAACAACATAGTAAACAACCACCACATAAACATGGCATGATGCACAACCAAGTATGATGCATGTCCGGTTTAATGAGGCATGGGATGGCAAAGTGCACAAACAATCCTACAAATTAAGTGGAGCTCAATATGCAACTCCGTTGCATATTGACGAAACACCACATTCGAGTTACTTAGTTCGATCTCGTTTTGTACCCAACAATATTAAATGTTGATTAACATGGCAAGGGGTGAAGCAAATGAAAACTACCTATCTAGGCAAATTTAAGTGAGGCCGGAACAACAAACAACAAGTCCGGAAACTCCTCATGTGCATGTTTTAGGTTTTGGTACTGTTCTGACCTAAACCATATTTTATAGTTTTTAAACATGAAAAGTGATGCCACCATATTAAACTAGGCACAATTCTACCCCATTTACATATAAAGATTAATTAAAACCGAGCTACGGTTAAATAGTTATGAATTAAAACATTTTAACATGGCATAGGAGCAAAATAATGCAAACATCATTTAAAACATTTTAACATGGCAAGAAAGTGGCATATTATTAATCTACACATAATTTTAAGCAAGTATCATATATAAATTATTTTAAACCGATGCACGGTTTGAGAGTTATTATATGCATGAAGTTTAGGGGCTATATTGCAAAACTGTTATCTCAGGATAAAAGACAAAATCGCAGAGCCCAAAAAAAATAGACTCTGGGCCAAATCTGTATAGGAAACCCAACAGAGGGAAAAGGCCAGGGACTGCTCACCCTGGGCCTTGGGCCATCGGAGGTGATGGGCTGGGGATGCACTCGGCCTCAGCGCTGGGCTGAAAGCGCGCTGGGACTTGGCAGCTGGATCTCACGACAAGAAGTCAACGCGGCGCGGTTGTGGCGATCTCTCTCTGCTCGAAAGAAACAGAGGGGCGACGCGGCGTGAAACAGAGGCGCAGGGAACTGAGGGGCACGGCTCCAAGTGCAGGACGGCGGTGGAAGGGACCGGGATGGCGTGGGGCGACGAGGAGGAGGCCGCGGGTGAGGGAGGCGCTCAGCAGGAGGCGAGGCAGGCAGCGGCGACGGGGACGCCAAGCTTCGAAGGGTGCAGCCATGGCGTGGTGCTTCTGCAAGGAAAACACAGAGAGGGGCGAAACGTGAGAGGAGTAGGACGGAACCATATGAAGGAAGGGAAGGGAGAGGTGGCGCGACGGGGCCGGCCTGGTCATGGGCTCCGGTCGTCGGAGCATGACTACAGCAGACGGGAGGCCCGGAGGAGCTGCAGGCACCGGGGCCGAGGGGAAACTCCTCGCTGGTGCGCTCGTTCGGTCATTGAAGTAGAGGGCGAGGGGAAGTAGATGCGCAGCAACGCGAGCAGGGACTAACTCCGGCCTGTGCCCACCGGATCCGGCGACGACGGGCGCGGGGACGCTGAACTGGGCGCGGGGAGACAGATCCGGGAACGGGACGGACGCCGGGGTGCGGAACGGGCGGCGGCGAGGATCACTCCGACGAGTAGCTGTGCAGAGAAGGCGGCGGCTTGGTGCAGTTCGGGCGCAGAGGAGTGGCCTGATCCGGCGGCAAGGACGGGAAGGACACCCATGTTGGCTCCGGTCGCTCGCGGCCATGGAAGCAGAGGGCGAGCTTCGTCCGTTTCCTGACAGATAAGAAAATGAACAGAAAAGGGAGGGAGATTAGAGAAGGAAGGAGGGAGCAGGGAAGAGAAGGAAAGAGCAGGGGAGATCCCGAGGGGGATTTGGTGGAATGGCAGCGGCGGGTGGGAGGATGGGACATCTCTCCTCAAATTTAGGGTTGGACTATATATTTATAGCGTGTGGGTGTTTGGCTAGGGGCTAATCTGGATCCTTCGATCGAAATCGAGCGGTTGAGAAAAATAGGTTAGGAAGTCTAATAATCAAAACGGAGATGTTTTGTAGACGTTTGGGGATGATCCGGACACAACGGTAACGACTTCCCGGGTCGGGTCCGGGACAATTTCGGACGCGCACGTGAGGGGTTCGATGCACTGTGCAGAGAGGGTTTCGGACCGTCCGGTCGCCTCGGACAACTCCAGAAGTGAAGAGGGGAAGGAGGATGGACTAGGTGGGCTGTGGCGAGACTGCGAGGGGGAGAAGAGAGAGAGAGGGCCCGGCATCTGTTTCCGGAGACTGAAAACATCCGACGTTAGACCGACTATAATGTCGCTATAGTTATTCATTGGGCTATCAAATGAACTCTGAATGCGATGAAACTTGGCAGGCGGCCTACCTACAACATAACTACACCACATGCCAACTTTCAACCCATTCCGAGAACATTTTCCGGCCACTTATAAAATACTATTTCAGACATGCCGTGGGCGCGTGCAAGTGTGTCTGGGCTTAGAATGGACAACGGATGGAACTGAGGGAACCCGGACTAATGCAAGTTTCGAAAACATGATGATGCAATGCACATGATGACATGACAAGATGCGACACGCTAGCAAAAGACAAGGCAACAACAGCGAAACACCGGAAGACACCTGGCGCAACGGTCTCGGGGCGTTACACCTGCCTAGGGGATTGGTCTATATATATAGCACTGGATTTGGTTAGGGGCTATTAGGACCCTCCGATCAAAATCGGACGGTTAGAAAAAATAGGCTATGGATTCCAAAAGGGAAAACGAAGATGTTTTGTAGATGTTCGGGGACGATCCGGACACAACGGTAGCGACAGTCCGAGTCGGGTTTGGGACAACTTTCGGACGCGCACAAGGGGAGGTCTGCGGGCTGATAAGAGAGGTTAGCTTGGGCTTGGCGATAGGCAGTGGGCTGTGCAGAAAGCCTTGGCCTGAGAGAATAGAAGAGAGAGACCCGGTGACTATTTCCGGAGACCGAAAACGTCCGACGTGTACCGGCTATAATGCCTCTATAGTTTAACGGTTGGGCTATCAAACGAACTCCGAATGCGATGAAACTTGACAGGCGATCTATCTACACTATAATAAGACCACACGCCAACTTTCAACCCAATCTGAGAACATTTTCCAGCCACTTATAAAATAATATTTCGGACATGCCGCGGGCGCGTGCAAGTGTGTCTGGGCTTAGAACGGACAACGGACGGAACGAGGAGACCGGGACGGATGCAAGTTTTTGAAAACATGATGATGCAATGCGGATGATGACATGGAAAGATGCAACACGCAAGCAAATGACATGGCAACGACAGCGAATAACTGGAAGACCCCTGGCACATCTGTCTCGGGGCGTTACAACACTCCACCACTACGAGAGGATCTCGTCCCGAGATCTAGAATGGCACCCGAGGGAAAACGGAAGAGAAAGAGTAGAGGTAAATATAAGTTGCTTCTTTGACAAACGAGGGAGACCAAAGAACCTTGAAAAGGTTTAGCCATTTGAGAACAGAAAACAATGAAGATGCACAAAGTAGAAAACACTCCGTTAGAAAAGAGGAACAAGGATCAATACTAGAACCTTGTAAGTTGAAAGACACAAGAATAAAGGTTGCAATGAACAAGAAGCACATGCAAGCACTCCGGTTGAAAGAAGAAGCACACAGAACGATAGAGATCAAATAGGACAACACTCCGGTTGGAAATGGAAGGAATTGAACATGATCTTGACAAGATGAGAGGATACTTGAAAAGAGGACGTGACACTCCTGTTAAATGGATAAGCATGAAAAGAACAAGGACCTGACAAGAACAAGAAGAAGGGTTGACGAGAGCAACAACACAATGCCTCCGGAAGAAAAGAGAGAAATGGGATGGAATGAACGGAGGAGAAAACAACATCTTCTACCTTAAATGAGCTTTCAAAAGCATCTTTAGGAGAAGGTTCGAACGGAGTTGTTGGAAAACCAACAACGAAAGAACAAGGTTGTAGTGGACTTATAGAAAACATCTCAAAACTATGAGATGAAATTCTGGCACTAATGAAAAACAATAGATTGCATTGATATGAACAATACGAGAAACTTGTTTCACCGGGAGGATGAATGAAGAACTTGGATCATTTATAAGCACCATAATTAGCAACAATCCTTAGGGAATGTCAGATTTCGGGTTCCGGCAGACCCTTGAGGTTCGAACACTGGGGTGCGCGCGGAGATTTCGCCTTCTACCTACCTGCACCACTCCGCCTCGCTAAGATCTAAGCTATGGAAAGAACAGCACAAGAGACACAGGGTTTATACTGGTTCGGGCCACCATTGTGGTGTAATACCCTACTCCAGTGTGTGGTGTGGTGGATTGCCTCTTGGGCTGATGATGATGAATAATACAAGGAAGAACAGCCTCGCGAGGGTCTGTTCTTGGCTGGGGCGACGAACTGCTAGGAGGAGTTCAGTCACCCTTCTCTATCTCTCTCTTCTCGATTGTGATCCGATCTTTCTTACCCTGTGGGTGGCTAATCCTATTTACAGGCAAAGGCCCTGGGCCTCTTCCCAAATATTGAGCGGGAAGGGCGCCAACTATTCGCCACTTTGAAGGGGAACATCTGGTACACTTATCCTGACTAAAGGTCCTCGCCTGCCAAAGGCTCTGGTGGTGACGCTGGCTGGGGCTCCACAATGACTTCCTCCCTGCCGTTGGACTGGTCTTGGTCTCGTTGCACCAAAACGGGTGCCTTTGCTTGATGCTCTCGCCTGCGCTTGCTCCCTTTGCACCAAAGAGGAAAGGAGGACACTGCACGGATGGCGCCCGCCTGGCGCCTTTGGTCGTCATGGCTTGCGTCACGGGCACCTCGTGAGGTACCCCGCCTTGATCTCTCCGCCTCCTCGCAAGCCAGCCTGATGAGGGCGTGCCTAAGGAAGCTCCGTGTCATCCTCCCCGCGAGGCTTGGCCCCTCGCGAGGGTCTTGGGTCTGTGTTGATGAAGACGGGCCGTGCTGGGCCCCCCTTTGATCCACGCCGCAGGCCGCAGGTAGGCAAGTCTGGGGACCCCCGTTCCCAGAACGCCGACAGGAGCCCCCGGGCCCAAGGCGCGCCCGGACTTGGCCGTGCAGGGAGGCGAAAGGGCAAGAGCGAAGCGCCGTAGGCCCTAACAGCCTGCGGCCTTGGGCGCCGCGTGGCGGTTGATTGGACGTGAGTGCCTCAGCAACCGCGCGAGTTATAAAGGAGCGGCATCTTCCTAGCCTTTGCTTTTTGCTTTCTCCGGTTGCTGCTTAGATCCCCTTTCTTGCGCCTCTCCTTCCTTCCTACAAAATTTCCAGATCTACTCTGACCGCATGACCTAGGAAGCCATGGCGCCTTGTCAGTCCCCGGTCGGAGCTTGGTACTCGTCTGCCCTGGACTCGCGGAACGTGTCGGAGGCGAGCCTCGCCCGGTTGCACCGGATGGCGGCGGCGCAGGGCATTGACGGGGGGAAGGTGTTCAAGGCCGGCTCCGCCACCCCTGAGGGCCAAGGGAGCACCTTATATCCGTTCTTTGTAGGCGCCATTGCTGCTGGCCTGGTGCCTCCCTTCTCTGAGTTTTTCTTCTCTGTCCTCCACCATTATAAGCTACAGGCTCTGCATCTCCACCCCAACTCCGTCCTTCTCCTGGAAATCTTCGCCTATTACTGCGAGGCTCACGTAGTGGTGCAGCCCTCAGTGGCCTTGCTGCGCCACTACTTCTACCTCCGGACCTCTCGTGGTCCTGCTTCCGCGTGCGTGAGCTTCATCGCGTACGGTGGCGCCATTGCCATTTCGAACCCCGGGAAAAGGATTGAGGGCTTCAGGAGCAAGTGGGTCTTGGCAGATGCTGGGCGCATCCACCCTCGGCTGATCTTGTCCACGGAGCAACCCACGAGCTCCAGCGATTGGGGTCGAGCGGAGATCGCGGATCCCCGCGCGAAGCTGGTGTTGGAGAAGATGGACGCGGACCTGAGGCCGGCCAACATGGCGGCAGCGAAGCTGACCGGCGCGTCGCTGCTGAGGGAATTCCTGGAGCACCAGCTGGCTCCGCTTCGGCAGTACTCACTTCCGATGTGGAGGCCCCATTCGAGCCCCGCGGCCTTGGCCGACAAAGATCTGGCTGCGGTCCTCCAATCTCTAGTCGGGGGCGATGTGGCGAGGTTGGAGGGCGCTCCTACGCCCTTGTTCCTCCGCGACGACTGGGAGCAGGTAGTGGAGTCCATGCCCGTCTTCAACGGGGACGGGCCCGTGCCCATGGAAACTCCCGGGGAATCGGTGGACGTGTCCTCCGACGACTCCAGCGAAGAGGAGGAAGGAGGGGAGCGGGAAAAAGGGCCTGACTCCGAGGCGACTGACGGAGAGTCGAGGGCTCCCCTCCCCCGGTGCAAGTCCCGTGTTCTCCGCCTCTCTCCGAGCGATGACGACGAGGATGATGACGAGCAGGACGGCGGGAGCTTTCCCCCGATCCTGAAGAAGTACAGGACCGGGCTGATCTCCCGCGGGTCTGTCCCGGCCCCGAGGCGGACCGCTGACGCGCCTTCCGCTTCCAAGCTTCCCGAGGTTGACCCTTCCAGCCAGCTTTCGGGCTTCAAATTTGGCCGAAGGCCGCTTGAGCTCACTGGCGACGACCCGTAAGCGCTTGATTCTTGTCTTTATTTCTTGTTCTGCTTCTGAGGCTTGATGTCCGCATCTCTTGGATAGGCTGGTGCCCGCAGCAAAGAAGCTGAAGGAAGCTCCTGAGGTTCCATCCATGGCAGCGCCTCTGCCCGCGAAGGAAGGTGACCGCGACGCACGGGCTTCTCCTTCCCGGTCGTCCTCGCGAGGCCTGGCTGAGCCGGCTGGGGCGAGCTCAGCTCCCATGGCCCAAGTGACTCCCGAGGTGCCTTTGCCTGCTGCCGCCACTTCAGCCGTTGGGGCGCAGCAAGTTCCGCCTCAGGATGCAGTGGTCGCGCTACCGCCTTCTCCTCCTACTCCACCGACTGCTATCTCTCCGACTCCTCATGCCGTCTTGGATTGTGCTGCTGCTGAGCTGGACCGGCTGCGGCAGGATCTTCTTGGCGCCGACCCTCACTTGGTAGCCGGGCGCTTGGAGCTGGCTTCAGGATGGATTCGCTCCGATGCTTCGATTCGGGCGGCGCTAGTCCAGGCCTCGACGGCTTGCGATGAGGAGAGGCAGGCCGTCCTTGAGGCAATGGCTGCTCGTGACGCAGCCCTGGGGGAGGTGGTCGACATCCGTGGTCGCTGCAAGGTGCTGGAGGACGAGCTGCAAGGCCTGCGGGACCATCTCGCGAAAGAGGCCCGCCTTCGCCAAGAGCAGGAAGAAGGCGTGAAGGCTCGCGAGGCGTCCGTCAAGGAGAGGGAGGTCAAGCTCAGGAGGCGCCGTGACCGCCTAGGCACGCTAGAGAAGGAGTTGGGGGCGAGGAAGGTCGAGCTAGATGACAAGGCCCAGGTTCTTGCCGAGGACCGCGTGGCCTTCGCGGAGATGGAGGCGAAGGCTCGCTCCTCGCTGATGACGCTTTACGAGAGCGGCCTAGAGAGCCCGCTGGCTGGCGCCGAGGACGGCCCCGCCAAGCTGCTTCCCTTCCTGGTTCGCGCTCTTGAAGATGTCGCCCTTGGCCTTGGCTCCACGGCCGAGGCCGTGGCGCGTGTCCTGTCTTCTGCAGCGCTGACGCGGGTCCTCACCCACATCTACCTTTGCGATCCCGGCGTAGACCTCGACAGCCTGCTGGAGCCAGTAAGCGGCGAGCGTGCCGCTGCCGCTGCCGAGGCTGTGAAGAGTCGCGCGAAGGCTCTGCCGGGGAAGTTCCGGGCCTTCAGCACCAAGCCGAAGCAAGGTGTTGCCGACCCTGCTGCTCCATGAAGCGAACCCACTCCGTGCTGCTCCACCGCCGACAAGTGACTCCGTTGTGGCTCTTGTCCTACCTTTAATTCCTGCACATGTATCATGCCTCGGGGAGGCGTTTAAACTTGCGTTTGGCATTGAGATAACAGTGTGGACTGTAATATTTGCTTTTGAATTCCTTTAAATTTACGCTTTTCCTTCCTACTTGCTTATGTTCTACGCCGGCAGAGCCCGGCCCCGCGCATACCTCAGCCACCATTAGCCCCGACCGGAAACCAGGATGGGACCAAGGAGTGAGGGGCTACGTGACAAGTTAGGCTCCTGAGTCACGATGCTCAGGAGTCCCCCTTGGCGCACGAACAGCAAGTAGGGAGGTGTGATGTGGGTGGATCTACCGTTCTACGTCTGTAGAGCCCTGCCGCGCGCATACCTCAACTGTCGTTAGCCTTTCGGAACTAAGGAGTGAGGGGCTACGTGACCAGTTAGGCTCCTGAGTCATGATGCTCAGGAGTCCCCCTTGATGCTCAAATGGCCTTCGTACCTTGGCTCCGCTCGGGGAGAGACGCGCGATGAACCAGGCCCGGGGGGTCCTGGCTGGGTTGCGTGCGTCTGGGCGTGACCCAGGCGCAGCCCCCGTGCCCAGCCCCCTCGCGCGGCACTCCCGAGGGGAGGTGTTACGATGAGGATAGACACTGAGCTCCGGGCTCCCTGAGGTTGATGCGGCCCGGGGGCCGCCCTCAGTTGTTTATCACCAGCGCGGAGCATAGCGCTTCCGTATGTGTACGGCCATAGCCGTTCCTCGGCAGTGTCGTCAGCCAGCACGGAGGATGGTGCTTCCACTGGTACGTGGGAGGGGGCTCCCCTCCGGGAGGAGCCCCCGGGGCATGTACAGCCCCGCCCTGACACGTGGCTGGCACGGTAGGGCGTGGCGAGGTGTGTCTGGGCACCCGTGAGCCAGCGCGGGACTCACGGGGCCCTACCTCTAGGCGGGTTGCACCTGGCACTAGGCCTTATCTTGTGATGTGTCCCTGCAAATTTGGTTAGATGCCGGCACTCTACGTCCTCGGGTCCCGGCCCTCGAGCTGGTCTCAGCCGTTGCTGGTATGCCAGGTCGCGATGCCGTGGACAAGGCCAGAGGGTGAGGGCTGGAGAGCCAGTAAGAGCCCTGAGTCGCGATGCTCAGGTACCCCCCCCTTTAACGTGCAAGTGGTCGGCATGGAGAAGAAGAGGTGCCGTGGACAGGCATCAAATAATCAAGCATGGTGGGTCGAATGCATAGCCGGAAATAAACGCAAAAGGGATACATGCCGCTGGGTCTGGCCCGAGTGACTTGGGGGATGATGCAGCCTGAGGGGAGCCCCCAACAAGGTAAGCTAACAACATGAAATAAAAGGGATACATGCCCCAGGGACGGACCCACGCGGCCTGGGAATAATGCAGCCCTAGGGGGGGGGCGCGCCCAGCTGGAAATGAGACTTGAAAGATGTCACCTGATGATGTTGAGGACGAAGGAGTGTTGGTGTAGCAGACTCGGTGGGCTGCGGAAGCCACTCCTCACAAGCCCCCAGGCCCAGGGGCCTCGGGAGGCTCCAGAGGGGCTGGTGGCTCCTCGCGGACCATCTCCATCTCCGCCAGGGCTGCGGAATGCCTGGCCTCTTGAGCCTCCATGATACCCCTCGTGAGGCGCTGGTACGTGGCAGCCGCGTTCGGCAAGCCGTAAGGCATGTGAACGTAGCTGTGGGGTGGACCTTCGCAGCGCCCCACTCGTGAGGGCCAGAGGCACTCCAGAGAGGCGACTCGATTGAGCCCTGGTATGTCGATGCAGACGCACAGCCCACCATCCTCGCCTGGATGGGGAGCCACAACTGGTAGGCGGCGGCCGCCTTTCATGACTCTTGACTCCTGTAGCTCCTGAATGGCCTTGCTGACGAACTCCTGAGGGTCTGGCTCTCCTTGCCTTACTCCTTCTTGAGGGAAACATGCTTCGAAACATGCCTCCATGTGGTGCCCAAGCGCCTCCCTCGTGACCTTAGCCAGGTCGGTGGCCCTCCAGGGGAGAGCCCCCGAGCCCTGCCTGAGGAGGGCGCCGAGCGCGCTTTCCTATGCGATGGAAGGAGGTTCCCCCTGGGCAGGCGCAGGCCCTGAGGGGCCTGCCTCTTGAGGGGCCGGGCCGGACGATGTCTTCTTCTTCTTGGGGGCGGTCTCGGGAAGCCTCCTGCTTCCGCGACCCAGGTCTTCCAGTGATGTGGCCTGAAAGACTCGTTCCAGGGAACACACCGCGTCCTTCTCTTCACAGGGCACCGTGATGACTCCGCCACTTCCTGGCATCTTGAGGACGTTGTAGCCGTGGTGAGTTACGGCCATGAACTTGGCCATCGCTGGGTACCCAAGGATGGCATTGTACGGTAGGAGAATGTGGGCGATGTCGAAGTCGATGAGCTCGGTGCGGTAGTTGTCGCGTGCCCTGAAGGTGACAGGGAGGCGGACCTGCCCAATCAGGACCGTGGAGCCGTCGGTGACTCTGGAGAAACACTTGGTTGGCTGAAGCTGGTTGTAGGGCACTTGGAGATTGTTGAATGTTTCCACGGACAGGACGTTGAGCCCTGCTATGCCATCGATGAGGGTCCTGGTGACCACCACGTTCCTGATGATTGGGGAACAAAGCATCGGGAGGACTCCGGCTGTGGCCGCACACTTGAGCTGATCTGCTGAGCTAAACATGATGGCGCACGCCGACCACCTGAGAGGGCGCGTGGCTTCGAGCTTGGGGAGGACTGCATTCACTTTGCGGGTGAACTGCTTGAAGATGCGTTGAGAGGCTGGGGCTTGAGCCCCGCCCAGGATGGAGGCGATCGCGCGCGGCTCCTGGAAGCCCCCAGCCCCCTCGTCCTGATGGCGGTCCTCGTTTATCCTTGGCTGCGTTGGCAGCGGAGGGAGGCCTGCATTGCCTTGCGGGTGATCCTCGCGAGGCTGATCCCTCCAGTCTCCCTCGCGAGGCGGGTCTTGCCAGCGATCCTCGCGAGGTCGATCGCGCCACCCTTGGCGCGGGCAGCGGTCTTCCCAGCGTCCTGCGTTCCTTCCTCCTCCTCGACCATAGCCCCGGTCACCGCGGTCGGGGCGACGGCCGATCCTTCCTTCTCGCACGGCTCGGAGCTCTTGACATTCGTTGGTGTTGTGGGTGTGGAGGTCGTGGTACACACAGTACCGACTGCCCTTGGAAGATTCGGGCTTATCTCTGCCCCGCTTGGTGTCTGGTTCTGCCGCGAGCACGGCAGCCCCCTTGCGCTTCACATCCTTGTCCTTGGGCTTCTTCTCTTCTGGGTCTGCGGCAGGCAGCTGGAGGAGGGAGAGACGCCCTTCTTCAGCCCTGGCGCACTTGGTTGCCAAGTTGAACAACTCCAAGGAAGTGCACAGGTCTTCATGCATCGCCAGCTCCTCCTTCATCTTGACATCGCGCACGCTGTCGGAGAAGGCTGAGATGATGGCCTCCTCGGTCACCTTGGGAATCTTGAGGCGTGCGTTGTTGAAGCACTGGATGTACTTCTGCAGGGTCTCTCCGGGTTGTTGCTTGATGCGGCGTATGTCGCTCACGGCGGGTGGCCGGTCGCGAGTACCTTGGAAGTTGGCGATGAAGCGGGTGCGCATCTCGTCCCAGGAGGAGATCGTGCCTGGAGCCAGGTTCAGGAGCCAGGTGCGGGCCCCGTCCTTGAGCACCATGGGAAACCAGTTCGCCATGACCTTCTCGTCTCCGTTGGCAGCTTCGATGCCCAGCTCATAGAGCTGGAGGAACTCCGCAGGGTCGGCCGTGCCGTCGTAACGAGGAGGCAGGTCTGGCTTGAACTTGCCGGGCCACGCGACGCTGCGTAGCTCGGTGGTGAAGGCACGGTAGCCTGCTGTGGCCACGGGAGGCCTTGGGTGACGGAGAGCTTGGTCTTGCATGTCCCCACGCGCCGCGCTGGGGAGCAGCGCAGGGTCTTGACGTGCGGGAGCAGGAGCATGGTCGCGGCGTGCTGGAGCAGGGAGCGCCCGGGCAGCTTCTTGCGGGCGAGGGACTTCTTGGCAGCTCTGCTCTTGCCGCGCCGGCACCTGACAGAGCGGGTTCCACCCAGGGGCCACGCACCTTGGAGCCATGGCGCCTTCTTGATGAGGAGGCGGCTGGGGCGCCCCCGGAGCTTCATCACCCGCGCGGGGCGGGGTGTGGTGCAGCGGAACGGACGGCGCAGGAGAGCCCCCTGCGGCGCGGACGAGCTCGGCGACGCGGTCGAGCCATTCTTCGTAGACGTCATCGACGGGACGGTAACACAGGAGCTCGTTTGCCGCGATGAGCGCAGCTCGAGCCTCCATGGGTGCGTGGAGCGCGCGGGACGAAGAACCAACTAGGGTGAGCGAGGGAGTAGCGGTGCGGCCGTCTTGCCACACGGACGGATGCTGAGACGATGCTTGCTGCTCATCCCCCGCCGGGCCGATGGCGGCGTTGACGGCAGGTGACGGGGAACGGCGAGGACGCCTGCCGACAGGAGCCGTCTGGGCGACGCGGGAGGCGAGAGTGGCCCGGCGCTCGGCGCAGGCCCGACGAGCGTCAGACATGGACGCGATGGTCGGAGGAGAATGGGGTGGTGGAAGACGAATTCCGGCGCACCCCTACCTGGCGCGCCAAATGTCGGATTTCGGGTTCCGGCAGACCCTTGAGGTTCGAACACTGGGGTGCGCGCGGAGATTTCGCCTTCTACCTACCTGCACCCCTCCGCCTCGCTAAGATCTAAGCTATGGAAAGAACAGCACAAGAGACACAGGGTTTATACTGGTTCGGGCCACCGTTGTGGTGTAATACCCTACTCCAGTGTGTGGTGTGGTGGATTGCCTCTTGGGCTGATGATGATGAGCAATACAAGGAAGAACAGCCTCGCGAGGGTCTGTTCTTGGCTGGAGCGACGAACTGCTAGGAGGAGTTCAGTCACCCTTCTCTCTCTCTCTTCTCGATTGCGATCCGATCTTTTTTACCCTGTGGGTGGCTAGTCCTATTTATAGGCAATGGCCCTGGGCCTCTTCCCAAATATTGAGCGAGAAGGGTGCCAACAATTGGCCACTTTGAAGGGAAACATCTGGTATACTTATCCTTACTAAAGTTGGTCCTCGCCTGCCAAAGGCTCTGGTGGTGACGCTGGCTGGGGCTCCACAATGACTTCCTCCCTGCCGTTGGACTGGTCTTGGTCTCGTTGCACCAAAACGGGTGCCTTTGCTTCATGCTCTCGCCTGCGCTTGCTCCCTTTGCACCAAAGAGGAAAGGAGGACACTGCACGGATGGCGCCCGCCTGGCGCCTTTGGTCGTCATGGCTTGCGTCACGGGCACGTCGTGAGGTACCCCGCCTTGATCTCTCCGCCTCCTCGCGAGCCAGCCTGATGAGGCCATGCCTGAGGAAGCTCCATGTCGTCCGCCCCGCGAGGCTTGGCCCCTCGCGAGGGTCTTGGGTCTGTGTTGATGAAGACGGGCCATGCTGGGCCCCCCTTTGAGCCACACCGCAGGCCGCAGGCAGGCAAGTCTGGGGACCCCCGTTCCCAGAACGCCGACAGGGAAGACTTTAGGTGATAAATGACACAACATAACCACAACGAAGAGGTTAATGGATTGGAAAGGATGTCTTGAGCAAAGAGAAAATGATGGATTTAGATATGTCACTCTTGAAAACCTTGTGATCCATGAAACACGAATGGAAAATATCAATAATGACATAACACCACCTCCTTGAGCTCCTCTGAAAAGAATCTTGATGAACACTTCGAGAAGGAATTAAATCCTTTATGAACCATCATGTAGAACCTCCATGAAAAACGCCGGTAATAAAGGAATGATCAAATGAAAGGAAGGAGAAGTTGAAAACACAAGGTGAATCCTTGTAATGATTTAGATGAATCTCCGTGGTGATATAATTACGAAAGCTTGGAACTCTTGGAAAAGAAAGATGAATCAAGCGAAACTGAGAATTTGATGAGCCTCCGGAGTAAGGAGTTGAATTTACTCGATGAAACAAGAATAAGAATTACATTATGGTTATCCTTCACCAATTAGATTGATGACAAACAACAGATTTGGCATACTACTTATTCTCATTGAAAAAGGATTAAGATAGATATAGCGCCAACTTGAGAAGGTCTTCAACGATCCACCGGTAGAATCGAAACAATGAATGAATTGATATGATAAAGAAGGAAGAGAAATCTTGAACGAACCACCGTAAGAATTAGAAATGAAAGTGGCAAAGACACAAATCACCGGAAAGAATTGGAAAAACGAATGACGATACTTGAGGGGATTTGATACATGAGGACGAATAGATCGCGAACTTATTAGAGAATA